>NC_134826.1:65802703-66105756 GCF_004210375.1 Tachypleus tridentatus | reverse complement strand
ACCTCTATTATCTGGTGGATAAAGTCATTATAGGCAACAATATACTATATGAAGAAACCTGTATTAGCTGTTGGTAAATGAAATCATGACACTCCCGAGGTATACTGTATTAGGAAACTTGTGACACTCCCGAGGTATACTGTATTAGGAAACTTGTGTCACTCCCGAGGTATACTGTATTAGGAAACTTGTATATTCTGCATGTACATGAGAACAAAGACTAAGTCTCAGTTAGACTTTTTTGAAAGCGAGGGTACGTGTCGGGAGAAATTTCAACCTTTGAAAGATAGTTTAAAGCGAATGAAATCCGTCCTTCTTTATACTGTGAGTTAATCTGACAGTGTCCGGGATAAGCAAAACTCAATTTTGGCATTAACCTTTGAATTTTTCACCTATTATTGAGGAACACAAAACTGAGTATTATTTACGAGACTATATTGTTAACAAGGTTGCATGGTATTGCAAAGAGTGTATATTGCTGAGGAAGTTACTTATATTCTTGTTAAGATTGTGTATTGTTTATAAAATTTCACTGTTATGAAGGTCGCTTATATTATTGTGTATGTTTTGTTTCTGAGAAGGTTATGGCGGTGATGACTAGCTGCCTTCCCTTAAGTTTTACACTGCTAAATTAAGAGCGGCTATCGTAGATATTCCACGTGTAGCTTTGTGTGAAATTTAAAAGAAACAACAAAAGAGGAGATTATGGTACATAGCAATATTTCGTGACGGTTGTCCAATTCAAATTCTAAGTCAACAGTCGATGACATGCAGTTTTAGTGCTAATTATATCCAGAAGAGTTGTATATGCTTTTCAAAACAAAAGTGCATTCATCTTTAAAAAATGACATTACACGTATCCTAAGAAAGCCATCCGTGCCTCTGTCAGGTTTCAAGGTTGACACGGGAAGGTAGTGGCGTGTAACGGGAAGACCAGTGATTACGCAATATATTTCTGTTACGTAAACGTTAAATATAAGGAATGCCGCATAACTAGCCAGAGTTATAATTACGTTCCTGGGGTTATTTTGCAGGGTTAGCACCATGAAAAAAAAAGAAGAGTAAGAAAGTATATTAATACATCTTATATATCATTTTGTAACTATAAAATCCTGGACAAGGTGTGACCTGGTGGTATTGGTGCTGGGCTGCAGGTCAGAAGACCTAAAGTTCGAGACTAAGATATGCCGCTAATCATATTCCTCATATTCAGCTGTGGACGATTTGTAAATGATTAAAAGTAGAGCCATGTAGACAGCAGTAACTGGACTAATTGTCCTCCTTCTGGTCAGAAGTTCTGAACTGAGAACGACTATGCCTGAATCCACGAGGCGCTGACAACGCTTTTAAGCAAATATTTCCTATAAGATGCCGTTTGAATTAAAAATACGAAATACTACGAAAATTTTAAAATGTGAGAAGTGCGTTTACATTGATCCATTAGAAATTATCTTAACCTCATCTCTAGAGACGTTGCAGCTGCAAGAGAAACTAGCATCTCCACAATGGAACGTTTTATTTCAACAAAGGGTTGTAAGAAACCAATGAGCGTGTGGTCATTGTATTGCTACATCACTACTTTAAAACGTGTGTGCTGTTTTTGTTGTTACTTCTCTTGTCCTAGACATTTGAAGGTAGTGTTTATTACCTGTTTGTTTGTTTATTTAGAAGTTAAGCACAAAGCTACACAATGAGCTATCCGTGCTCGGCCCACCACGGGTTTCAAAACCCAATTTCTAGCGTTTTAATTCCTCAAACATACGTTTATTATAAACCCGATGTTTGGCATTTATTATTTTTATTTTTTAAAGAGATAAACCACATTGTTCTATTTTGTGCTACATCCATTGCGAAGAATCCAATCTTACCGTTGATCCACCGAGGGGACGTACATTGTCACTTTCTCTCTGTTTGTCAAAAACAATAAGCATACTTCACACTAGACCTTCACAAGGTCTTTGAAATATTCAAAACATATTGTAAGTTTTATTTACGAAGATAAAAAAACTAGAATACTTGCAATGAGAATCGAAAACGTAAACAAATCGTTGGAATTTTTAATAATAGCTAACCGATTATTTCGAAGTTATACATCAACAGCTTAAAGGTGGCGCTAAGCGTAGCTGTCTGCTGCCAAAATCCTCGCGAGCTGTTTGTGTGATCCTTGGCCCCGTTAGCTAACTGGTCAAACCGGATCTTGGAACAGTGGTCATGCGAAACTTGTGGTATGAGTATTAAATACTTAGGTCAGTTATTTTAATGTTTCGTGTGTTGTGTGTGTGCAAGTAATGTGAAGACAGCATAAAAACTTAATTACTTTTACGTTTTGTTGAAGCATTCTGCCTGCACTCAACCCGTCCTTGAAATAATTAAATGGTGAACCTTTTAGTTACACTACTCAGTATTACCATACAAGAGTTAGAACTTATTTGCAGTGGCGTAACAACACAGGCGTAGTGAGGTTGACAATCTGAGAAAAGTTAAGGGATGTTTTCGACATCAAACATTAAAGTTTGACTAAATGTGTTTATTACTTTTAGTAACTGAATGAACTTTGAGAAAGAGGTGTGTTGATTTACAGTGTATATGGGTGGACATTCGGAAGTACAAAGGGCGCTATTGCACCCCTCTCTTCCCGCAACCATAAGGCTTATTTTCCGACTTCCTGAACACATATGCAATTTTCTCGATTTTCGTGGTTTTCGTGAAATCTTGAGTCGTTTTGTTTATTTATTTGCCAGAATCCGTATTTTTATAATTCCTTTTTTTTTCTTTTCTCATTTAATTTCCTGTAACTTGTAGTACTTAACTTTTAGCCTCTCGCTAGTACAGCGGTATGTCTTCGGATTTACAACGCAAAAGTAGGGGCTCGATTCCTCCCGGTGGACTCAGCAGATGGTCTGCTGTGACTTTGCTATAAGAAAACACACCTTAACTGTTGAAGTCTCTGTGAACTAGAGTTTTAAATTTTACACACAGATCTCATTTCACTTGTTGGTTTGGTTATAATTTGTTTCGAATTTCGCGAAAAGCTGCACGAGGGCTATCTGCACGAGCCGTCTCTAATTTAGGTCAGCATAAGTTGAAGAAGAA
This sequence comes from Tachypleus tridentatus, assembly GCF_004210375.1. NCBI lineage: Eukaryota > Metazoa > Arthropoda > Merostomata > Xiphosura > Limulidae > Tachypleus > Tachypleus tridentatus. The sequence continues at coordinate 66,102,663 of NC_134826.1, read as the reverse complement.
AGGACGGTTAAAACATCATCATTAATTCATTATATCACAGAGGACCTTTGTCAGTTTTTATTATCGAGAAGAAATACAACTCTTAGTGTGTTAGTGTTTCAGAGAAACGATTAAAGTGTATCCGTGGTTAATCTAATTCTCAGTTTCTTTGGAATATAAAAGATACAATATCACGGGGGGTTCATTTTTCAGTCTGAAACAACTCGTTATTAATCACGCGATTTAAGGGTACAAATGGTTAAAAAAGTGCAAAGGTATAATATCGTAAAAATAAGTTTATTTTAAAACGTTACAGTGAGAAAACTAATTATTCGAAACACGGGTGTTCCAAAATGGTAAAGATAACACACCATAAATGACAGACTTTCCTTCAATCAGCAAAAAAACAAAAACAGTTTTGTGTATTCAAGAAGACCATAAGTCATCCAAACTGATTTACTCCTTTATACCTGTCTTTCCTTCCTTCAATCCAATCCTCTAGCAATATTAATTCTTTATGGCTTCACTGGGCACTGGTCAGATAAAGAATTATTTTCCTTTTGTTCAACAGCAAACGTAACGTTGGTTTAAATAGCTTAGTGCCCTTACACTCGACGCTCGACTCGAAATCTGAGGGTCGCGGTTTCTAATCCCCGTCACATTAAACATTTCGGTTGTCGGGGCGTTATAATGTTACAATCAATCCTACTATTCGTTGGTAAAAGAGTAGCCCAAGAGTTTGGGTGGTGATAACTAGCTGCTTTTCTCTAGTCTTCCACTGTTAAATTAGGGACTGATAGCACAGATAGCTTTCGTGTAGCTTTGCACGAAAATTAAAAACAAACGAAATAGTTTAAAAAGTTCTCAGCTTGTTGTTAAAGAGATATTAAATTGAGTTTAAATCCCTTTAATTTAGAAGATAAGCTGATGATGTTTAAAACAACATCAAAACATTTAAACTCAATATCTCGTTAACCCCCCTTTTCTTTCGTGAAATTGGAGAAAATTATTTGTCAGACTAGCTAACAAGCTAGGCCTTATCCGTTACATCATTACATTGTTCATAAATCTTACCTTTGAAGGGGAAATTTGACTGGTTGGTAACATGGTTTTAGTAACATTTTGAATAATTCTGTGATAACCCATTGACCTTTATCTTTGCTATTGAACACCTGAATGTTAAATCTAGGAGTATATTAGTAATCTAGGATTCTATCACGATCAAACTATTATTTTAGGGTCGCTAACAAATTGAATCTACAACTGAGTTGTCTTTTCTTGAACGCTTTCGAACACACTCGAGGCTTTGAAAAATGGTGTGGCGTCATCTTCATCAGGATTGCGATTTTACTTGATGACGAAACGTTACTTTCTGAAAGTACTCGATCTCTGGGATTACTGTAGTGTTTATAGATGTCTCACCATGAAGAAGTATAGCAATAATTCACTGTCTTAAACTAGAGCCTGCTGTAGCCTCGTGATTAACGCGACCGGTTTGTTTGTTTTGCATTTCTCGCAAAGCTACACGACGGCTATCTGCGCTAGCCGGCTCTACTTAATAATGTAAAACTAGAGGGAAGGCAGCAAGTCATCACCACCAACCGTCAACTACTGAGCTAATCTTTCACCAACGAATAATGGGGTTGACCGTAACTTTATAATGCCCCTACAGCTGAAAGGGTGAGCATTTTTTGGTGTGACGGGGATTAAAACTCACGACCCTCCGATTGCGAGTCAAGTGCCCTTACCACTTGACATGGTCAACGTGATCGGACTTCGAATCCAGAAAAACAGAGTTATCGATCCGTTGTCGCAAAAATGCACGCCGCATTTTCTGGCCACGGCTGCATTAAGACAACAACAGTTAAATTTTACTATTCGATCTGATAATCGACTCTTGCTGTTTGAAGCCGTTGTTAGAAAAAAAGAAAAAAAAGAAGTGTATATATGTTCTGTGTAAAAAGACACTCTTAACTCAGTACTATAAAGAGAAGTGTAAAATGATTCGAACGTAAAACAACATCGGATCGGAAAAAAGAAATTGATATTTTTGCCAAAGTAGAGGGTAAAATTATCTTTCAAGGGATCCTTTATCCAACGCTACAGCTGTTATTATTACGAGAGAATAATTGACGATAGATACTAAAATATTTGTTATACATCGTGAAATATTTGTCACTTCATCAGAGAAGCGTCTGACGGAACTCCTATCACACCATTTATTCAAAAGTACTGCGACCACACTTATACTGAACTTTTACTTTTCAAATTCTCCGCAAAAGATTCGGGTTATTATTCAAAGGTGGAAACTTATAGATGATCCCTGATATTTAACAGAACTCATTTAAATGTTATAATATCACTATAATGACGATCCATTACATGTCTGTATGTTTCTTAGCATCCATTACGCAGATTTGGTTGACTCTATGATCGTCATGTTTTTGTGAGGTAATTTCTAACATATTTGTTTGTTTTTGAATTTTGCGCAAAGCTACACGAGGGATATTTGCGCTAGCCGTCCCTAATTTAGTAGCGTAATACCAGAGGGAAGGCAGCTAGTCATCACCACGCCAACTCTTTGGCTACTCTTTTATCAAAGAATGGTGGGATTGGCCGTCATTTTATAACGTCCCCACGGTTGAAAGGGCGAGTATGTTTGGTACGATGGAAATTTGAACTCACGACCTTCAATTGGGAATCGAATGCCTCAACCACCTGGCCATGCCGGGCCTCTAATATACTTAGTTGACAAAACTTGATTCAATATTACACTTTAATTAATAATCAAAATGACATTACATTAGTCTGGAATGAAAATTCACAGATTTTTAATTTGTTACTTCTTCCTTATCTTATCAGCTTATTCAGAACATCCTGATAATTATTTGGAAAAACAAATCAATAATCCACTTACTCCACTTTAATTATGACCCCCAGTTGTTCAGCGGTTTCGATACCCGTGGTGTACAGAGCACAGATAGCCCATTGTGTAACTTTGTGCTTAATTCAAAACAAACAAACAAACCACTTTAATTAAAAAAAAGAAAATAAATTTCTTCTTCAGACGAAAGAATTGCGCGCCATCTAATGACAGATAAAGAAAGTCCTAAAATACTAAATTTTAACCACAGGTATGTTTTCGTATTTGAAACAAATATTTATGACAGTGGAATTACGATAGATGCAAAATACTAAATCAAGCTTATCTCGGTTAAAAGTGATAAAATGGATGACAAACTGGAGTACGTCTTTATTTCTTAGATAGTTAGATATATTATTCAGCTAAATAATACACAAGAATTAATTACTATCAGTGTTGACGAGTAAAACCACTTGTAGAGAAAAATATATATGTAAAAATATGTGTTATATATTTATAATAAAAAATTTTCTCAACCCAAACCAGCCGTTTTTATATATATAATTAATTACTATGTTTATTGACGACCATCCTACGTATTTTTCGTATATATATTGGATAGTAAAAAATGTAAAATACCTTTCATCAAACCAGACATATAATATACACTCGAACAGTATATGAGATCTTCTCTTACATTTCTAAACACATTTATCCTCTTGTGTTTTTTTTGTAGAGTCAATATTTAACCTCCCTCACACCACCATCGGACCTTTGCCACCAGATTGCATTACAAATTCGTTAACTTTAAATCTTGTCGGGTTAGCTATTAATAATTAATCACTAGCCCAGTTAAATTTTACTTCACGAGTAGGGCGAAGAGAAGGCCTCTTCTGAGCGCCCTCGATTGCTTTGCATCTCTTCTTGAAATACCTGCCACGAATTTTATTTATCTATTATAAACACGTTATAAAACTTCACTCATTACAGGTGTAATTACCTGTAAGGTCTATATTGTTGGATGAAAAGTCAAGAATCAAAAGGCATAACACCTTACGTAATTATTACGGTTGTTTATAACATACTCTTCATTTCGACAATGAAGAGGAGGTAATGTTAACTTACTATTCCTTAGTATAAATGTAGTATGAAATGTAGCGATCGTTTAATGGCCAGGTACTGACAAGAGTTTTCCCCTTCTACTTGTTGTTTGGCAATACCTTATTTTATTTTTCTTATTTTTATTTCATTTATTTTTTCTTTTACTTGGGAGAGCAGTCACCTTCTCACAGCTGTCTGGGCTTGAGCACCCACATATCGCTCTCCTAATTTCTGTATCTATTGCTACTCTTATTTCTCATGTGAGACTGGCGAAAGGAGGTTAAGACTGATATACGGTGTATCCCCACCGCAATACGGGCTCTAATTCCGCAGTCACCTCCAAAACCTAGACTACATTTCATAATCCCACATTATAACTTGTACCCTGGGATCTTTTCAATTGGAGCAGTTTTTGTTTCGGCTTGTTTTTTTTAGTTATAACAAACTAATACAATTAGTCAGAGGTTTGGATTTGCTGTTCGTAATGCAGACCTTCCTTGTGATTTTGCTTATTTAACTTCATTAACATTTATTCATTTTCACTAAAATATAACGTATACACACATGTATATAACGCCTTTTATTCCTACATCAAGGTCCGGCATGGCCAAATGGTTAAGGCATTTGACTCGTAATACGAGGGTCGCAGGTTTGAATCCCTGTCACACCAAACATACTCGCCCTTTTAGCCGTGGAGGCATTATAAAGTTACAATAAATCCCACTGTTCGTTAATAAAAGAGTAGCCCAATAGTTGGCGGTGGGTAGTGATGACTAGTTGTCTTTCCTTTAGTCTTACACTGTTAAATGAGGAACTGCTAGCGCAGATAGCCTTCGTGTAGCTTTGCACGAAATACAAAAACAAACATAAAATAAACACTACAACACTATATGACGTCTTCTCTTGACGATTTAAAGTTATATCAAAATTTAGTGATTACAGTTGGAATTACGAGAAAAAGAGAGAGTTCCATAATATGTAATAAATCAAAAGATTTATTGGGCGTAACACCTTGTACAATTGTCATGTTTACTTATATCACGTTGTCCTTTTCGACAGTGTAGAGTATGTATTGTTGTTAATCAGCACTATTCATTAGTAAAAACGGATTACCGTTGGATTTCTCTCCTTGCCAGATTATTGCCTTCATCGACCAGTTCAAACCCAACATTTCAGTTGATCCTAGAAAAACAAGAATCCTTCGCCGAGGAGGTATATTACTACAGCCTTCAACACTCTAGGACCACGCATATCTATGTAATCCGTGGAATGCAAATATCAACGTCCGGTGCTCTCCTCCAAAGGTTCCAGTAGCTTATACTCGGTATTTATTAAGAACGTCTATAACTTCAGTCGAAATTCAACATTCTTTGGAAACAACAACTTCCACGAAACTCCATGCAGATCACAGGATTATCAACTCACTTTGTTAAAGTCGTGACCGTGAATAAACAGGTGTAGCTGATTACATAATCAACCATGGATGCACCCTACAGTATTTTCATTTTTAGTGCCGAACGGGTCCGGCGTCGACCAACTACACTTCAACATTTCAAGTCTGTCACTCAGAGTACCCCTCGTCCGGTAAACTTTTCATCTCCCTGTGTGCCCACTATCTCTGCTGCAAGCAGCATATCTACACTTAATGCTAAGAAGAAAGACAAGGATATTCTGACCAACGTTGATTACTCTTCAACAGCAACCCAAACCAAAGAAGACAGCTTCATGCCAGACTCAACCTACACATGTAATATTACGCACATCAACATCATGTTCAGCAAGAAGACACAAACCAGATTCGTAAGAAGACACCAATCGTCTCGGATAGAAATTAAACGACTCATCGATACAGATAGAATTGATTACTCCGTTTTATATCTACGAACGGCCTATTTTTATCTTCTTTGTGCCTTACATCGGTCTTTTGATCCATCGTTGACTTAACTCATGTGTTTTACTGTTGTGTATGTTTTTGTGTTTTTTTAAAGCTTTACTAACCATGATTTTGTTTTCAGCAACTTACGGGCATGGTCAGGGTAGATTATTCGGCGCCCTGATCGTGAAAGTGGGTTTTCTCGGGGTACTCCCGCTTTCCCCCACAGCAAATTCTGAGCTGTTTGGATCTACAGATCCCTATTCTCTTCTGTTTTGTTTTGTTTTTATTTTAAGGGTCAATATTTAACCTCTCGCGGACCACCAACAGATCTTTGCTACCAGATTGCAGCATAATCTCGTTAACTTTAAATCTTGTCGGTTTAACCATTAATCACTAGCCTAGTTAAATTTAACTTCGCGAATAGAGCGAAGAGAAAGTCTCTTCTGAACGCCCTCGATTGCTTTGCATCTATTCTTGAGATGCTAAGTGTCAAATTGGAATTCCTGCCACGATTTTTATTTATTTATTTTATACTTTTGTCAAAGTTTGCTGATTGTAAATAAAGTTCCTTAAGAGATATAGTTGATTAATAAATAGTGAATGAAAAATGTATACGTATAACGCCTTTCATTATTGTCATGGTTGCTTATAACATTCTATTATTTTCAAGAATGGGGATCATGTAACGTTAATTCTACTATTCTTTAGTAGAATGCTAGTCTGAGACTTAGCGATGGTTTAGTGTCGAAGTACTCACACGAGTTTTTCACTTTGACTTGTCGTTTCTGTGAACGATAAAAATTATATTTTTATATCAAACTATTCTCAACAATAAGTGTGACTGTCTATATACTTTCAAACACTTTTACCTATAAATATGTGACTCTCGTTACAGATTAAATTTTCACGATTGTTTTTTCTCCAATATTGAAAACTCTTCAATAAACTGCTGCTCTTTTTCTAGCGTCAAATCATCTTTTAGATTCAGCTTTTCTTTAAATATCTGTAACTCTTTTAAACTGTCTTATCAGTACCATTTAAAGAAAAAGTAATTCTAAAAGAACCTATGAAGAAAAAAGATATGACACTATTGTATATTTTAATATATGTATAAATCTTACGTATTCTTTGAGATTAATAACGATGGCCTCAAACTACTGAAACAAGCAAAAACTCTGTGAAAGAATAGTAAATTGGATAGCAGGCTGAGCTACATGTTTTTTCTTAGAAAGTTGGACAGCTTATCTCTCTAAATAATACACAAGAATAAACTTCAACAGTTTATGAAACCTTCTCTTTGTGTTTTTAAACTTTTGTCAACATTAACTGATTGTACGTGGAGTTCTTCGAGTGATATAATTCGACAGTAAATAGTGAATTAGAAGACATACTGGGTGTAACACCTTATGTGACTATAATGGTGTTTTTGTCAAAGATGGGGATCATGTAAGGTTAATCGCACTATTCCTTGAAGAAAACTAGTCTGAGATTTAACGATGATTTAAAATCGAAGTAATGACATGACTTTTTCACTTAGACCTTTCGTTTGTTCAAAGGATAGAAATTATATTTTTGATATCAAAACTATTCTTAACAATAAGTGTGATCGTTAATACAATTTCAAAATATATTTATTTATGAACATTTCACTGCCGTTTCAAAATAAATGTTCACGATTCTTTATCTCCCTATTCCCGGCTTAGCCAGGTGGATAAAGGCGTGCGACTTGTAATCTGAGGGTCGCGGGTTCGCATCCCCGTCGCACCAAACATGCTCGCCTTTTCAGCTGTGGGAGGCGTTATAATGTGACAGTCAATCGCACTATTCGTTAGTAAACGAGTAGCACAAGAGTTTGGCGGTGGGTGGTGATGACTAGTTGCTTTCCCTCTAGTGTTACCCTGCTAACTTAGAGACGGCTAGCGCAGACAGCCCTCGAGTAGCTTTGCGCGTCCTAGAGGAACCATTCTCAATTAATTCAAAGTTTGATTATGTGTAATTACAAGAACCTATTTCAAATGTGGTAGCCTTGGTTTCACCTAAGAAACAAATGCTTAGAAATTCAGATATATCTTAATAGAGGGAGATGATACTGAATGATTATAAAACTTTTATTTTTATAATCATAAATAAATAGATTAATAAATAAAAAAAAATAAATAAATCATAAATTTATGCTTTTTATAAAGCATAAATACCAGTATTAATTGTCACTACCTAAACTCATATGACTATGAGGCATCAACCCATCAACAAAGTGAAATTTCAAAATGGATAAAAGAATACTTCTTGCCTCACAACATCTAAATTAAAAAGTGTCTGTTCAAGACAAAAGGAATTTAAAACTTTTCTACAGATGTATCACTGGTAAGTTAATCCAAACAAATGTAATGTAAAGAGGTTTAGATTTGTAATAAAAAGCTGCAGAGGTTGAGGTAGAAATAAAGGAATAAATGTCTGAAGTATCGGATTTGTGGTTAATCCATCAGCTTTGCATCTGGTGTGCTTTCCAGATTGTCTTTTGTATGAAATGGGCTCCAAATATCAAAAAAATGGAGCTTCTTTACATCGATCTAATGATTTCTATAAAGTATATTCTTGTCTGAAAATGTGTAATTCAGTCTCAAGAGAATAAATGGTTGATATAATTGAACAATTGGGATTAACAGTCTTCAAGTGGTGTGACTCAATGATTCTTTGAAACAATAATTTCGTAACAGTGGATAACATTTTATCAGTTGTTATCTGCAGATGTGAAGGACAAGTTTTATACTGAACAAGTAAAAATAACAATAATGAATATTATTTTAAACTGTATGTTTGCACTGTTAAAAGAGGAAATTTTGTGGTTGTGATAGCCACTAAATTAATGCAATTTAATATGCATATTAGAACTTTTCCAATATTGTTATTTACATATTAAATTTTGCAAAAAGAGAAAAAGATCCAAATCAGCAAAATAAAATAAACATTCAAGTTTATTGTACTACAATAAAATCACAGATGGTCTCTCATGAAATGTAAGTTAACACGTACGAGGTCTGTTCAAAAAATACCCGGACTGTTTGAATTGCGCGGCTCCAGTTGGTTCCAGGGGAATCCGCTTGGTGTCGCTAGGTTCGCACAGATCAGCTGATTACGACGCCATTTCCCGATTGCAGATATCTTCATTTGTGTATTAGCTACGCGGTTTTAAGTGAAGTGCAATTTTTTCGTTTGGCGGATTTCAGAATGAATGACCTGAAGGAGCAACGACTTGCTGTGAAATTTTGTGTTAAACTTGGAAAATCTGCGACTGAAACTTTTACTATGCTTAACACGGCTTACGGTGATGTTGCTATGAAGCGTACGACATGTTTCAAGTGGCATGAACGTTTTAAGGATGGTCGGCAGTCCATTGAAGATGATGAGCGTCCTGGACGTCCTTCCTTGTCAACTGACGACCCACACGTCGACAAAATCAACACCCTGGTGCGGGCAAATCGACGTCTGACTGTCAGGAAGCTTGCTGAAGAGTGTGGGATATCAGTTGGATCTTGTTACGATATTTTGACCGAAAAATTGAAAATGCACCGCGTTGCTGCGAAATTTGTGCCTCAGAACTCGTGAGTTTTTGGCCAAACACTCGATCACTGTTCTTCCCCACCCCCCTACTCACCTGACCTTGCTCCTTGCGATGTTTTCTTGTTCCCCAAACTCAAAAGACCCTTGAAAGGAAGAAGATTTGAGACGATTCCCGAGATTAAGGCAAATGCGACGAAGGAGCTGGAGGACATTACAAAAGAAGCGTACCAGGACTGTTTCAACAAGTGGAAACACCGTTGGGATAAGTGTGTGCGTTGGGGAGGAGAGTACTTTGAAGGGGTCCCAGACCTGTAACTTCTAAATAAAGTACATATTTAGTCCGCGTATTTTTTGAACAGCCCTCGTAGGGTATAAGAAATGTGATTCAGAATTGTGGTTTAAGCACAGGTCGAAATATTATTATAAAGGTAATAAAATACGGGGTTTTTACTGTATTTTCTTTTTCAATAAAAACGTAGGGAAAATGAGTAAGTTTAATAATTTTCTTTATTTCCTTGAATATTTTCAAAATTTATTGGTATAGGATTGTAAATTCAAAACAAAATGTGTCGTATTTGTAATATTTGTTATGATGTGAAATAAATCAAAATTACATATTTTAATAAAGGCATACTTTTACTGGGTTTCCAATACTAAAATTTCCTGATATATTTGATGTAGTCTTCTAGCTTTATACAATTTAGCATATTTCAAACGTTTCATTAAATGTGTTGTCAATTGATTTCTTCACCAATTGGCCAAGGAACCTACTATAAACAATGCTATTTCAAATATATTGTTAACTTGAAATATAGAAATAATTGAAAGGGTGAAAACTGGGAAACATCTGAGTGAAAGTGTTCGTTGCTGTATTAAGTTCAATGTTTTGCTACGTATAGAGGTAAGGAATAATGATATTTTGGTTACAAATTTTAAAAAAACAAATCTTGAAGGAGTGCAACAAAATTTAACTGTTTTGAATTGGATACATGAGTTACTTGGAGACACTGACCAAATGTAGAAAGGTTTTAAGTATTCAAGGTAAACGTATTCATTACAGAAATTAAAGGATGGCTGCAAGTAAAAAACATATTGTCTCACAAAAAGTATAAGAGATGAAATTAAACTAAAACGTAATTCAAGACATTTTAATTTACTGGTATGAAGGAGAATTAGAAAATTACAAATGATCAAGAACGTTGGTCAAACAGGAAATTACAATACTCAAAAGGCTGTATGATAAAAAGTTGGCTTCTGAGGACAAATGGTGTCACCGTGGTTACCACTACAAATAGCATAAATGGCAGTACAGTCACTAGAATCATGACTAAAGATTAATCATTTTGAGCATTTGGGTCTATTACAGTCCTTAGACAAACATCCTTCAAAGCTACATTTTCTACACAAGCACACCATTTCAGAACAACTGAGTACGAGAGTACAGTGATCAACACGAACGAAATTCAGAAACAGTGAAAACATGTCTATATTGTCAGATATAAAATAATGTTTAGTGTAGGCAGTATTATTTATTTATTTTGTGTTTACAGTCCGTTGATGTAGAGACTATGGAGATTTGTAGAAGGCCTATGTGATAGACGTATAAATAACTGCAACCAGACGATCAGAAACAGAATAAAAGCAAAGTCACATAAATGAGAACTTCGATCAGAGAAAAGTTTTAAAAGATGCAAATAACTGTCATAGCAGTGAAGGGTTTAACATGTGATATATTATAGTGAGATTAACAATTTCAAAAAGACAAGGAGAATAGTTTGTGTTGTCAAAGGGCAATCTAAATCATTTAAACCTACCTGTGTGAACTTTGACTTAAACGCAGATAAGTATTGAAAATACTGAGAGCAGACGATTATTGGAAGTTTAGGATACATCTATGGGTAGCTCACAGGACTGTTAGTTTGGCTTGTTAATAGAATTCGAAAGCAAATGAATTAGCCTAAGTGGAATTTTGATTTGTTTGAAGTTAAGCACAAAGCTGCACAATTAGCTGTCTGTGCTCTGCCCACCACTGGTATCGAATCACGGTTTGTAGCTTTGTAAGTCCGCAGACATACCGCCGTGCAACAGGAGGGCATGGATTTTTGACAAGAGGAAGAGAACTGTATGGTGTTTAAGATACAGTTATGATCTTCATAAAGTAAAGAACTTTTCTATGTACGTTTAATTTGTTTCGAATATAAATATAAATTGTTTAAAAAACAGATGGACTGCGTGCTGTTCATTTATTGTCGAGATTATTGCCAACAATCCAAAGGTACCTACTGTATAACAATCTTTAATCTAACACACCTATATATTTACTTATTACGCACTCAAGGCCCGGCACGGCCAGGTGGTTAAGGCACTCGACTCGTAATCTGAGGGTCGCGGATTTCAGCCACACTCATTGCTAACAGGTGCATAAAATCAAGCATACAGCCATGCAATCTCCATAGACAAACATTGGCAGTAGAATTGGTCGTTCTGAAGAGCTCAATGACTTTCAACGTGGCACTGTCATAGGATGCCACCTTTCAGACAAGCCAGTTTGTCAAATTTCTGCACTTCTAGAGCTGGCCCAGTCAACTGTAAGTGCTGTTATTGTGAAGTGTAAACGTCTAGGGGTAACAACAGTTCAGCCACGAAGCGATAAGCCACACAAGCTCACAGAACGGGACTGCCTAGTGCTGAAGCACGTAGCACGTAAAAATCTTCTGCCTGCAGTTGCAACACTCACTATCGAATTCCAAACTGCCCCCGGTAGCAACGTTAGTACAAGAATTGTTCGTCAGGAGTTTCGTGAAATTGGTTTCTATGGTCGAGCAGCCGCACACAAGCCTAAGATCACCATACGCAATAACAAGCGTCGGCTGTAGTGATGTAAAGCACACCACCATTGGACTCTGGAACAGTCGAAGTACGTTCCCTGGAGTGATGAATCACGCTTCACTATCTGGAAGTCTGACGGACGAATCTTGGTTTGGTGGATGCCAGGAGAACACTACCTGTCTTAATGCATAGTGCCAACTGTAAAGTTTTGTGGAGGAGGGATAATGGTCCGGGGCTGTTTTTCATTGTTTGGGCTAAGCTCTACAGTTCCAGTGAAGGGAAATCTTAACGCTACAGCATACAATGACATTCTAGAGAATTGTGTGCTTCCAACTTTGTGGCAAGAATTTTGGGAAGGCCCTTTTTTATTTCAGCATGGCAATGCTCCGTGTACAAAGCGAGGTCCATAAAGATATGGTTTGTCGAAGTTGGTGTGGAAGAACTTGACTGGCCTGCACAGAGCTCTGACCTCAACCCCATCGAACGCCTTAGGGATGAATTAGAACGCCGACTACGAGCCAGGCCTTCTCGCCCGACATCAGTGCCCAACATCATTAATGCTCTTGAGGTTGAATGGGATCGAATCCCTGCATCCATGTTCCAAAATCTAGTGAAAAGCCTTCCCAAAAGAGTGTAGGCTGTTATAGCAGCAAAAGGGGACCAACTCCATATTAATGTCAATGGTTTTGAAATGAGATGTTCAACAAGCATATATTGGTGTGATGGTCGGGTGTTCACATACTTTTGGCCATGTAGTGTATGTTCGCAACGATTGCCCATAAGAATGTTGAAATGGTCAAAATAATGTTCGTGTTCATAATGAAGAATACACCATAAGACACAAAATGGTCATCAATGGTATCATTAGGAAGTTAACATGGAGGAAAATGGATAATCATCCACTTCAAATTAGAACCAACTGAGCAAACAATTTTACTTTGAATTTTTATCCAGTTATAGACTTGAATTGAGTTTCATGAGCATTTAATCCCTTCTAAACACTCAACGAATTTAAAATTTTCAAAACTTAGTGGTTTTAATAATATTATTTTGGCTCATCCTTTAATAGTATGAGTACCATAATGTCTTTCATAATCAAAGTATATCTGTATCTGTCTCACTTCTGACATCAGTCTCTCTTATGATCTCTTGCATTTCGTTAAGGTTACGTAATATAATTATATAGCTGTATCTGTACTGGTATTCTTAAGACGGTTGGTATAGGTTTTAAAACTTTGATTAAAATAAAGTACAGAACAACGTTTTGACAGCTAACTCTTTGTTAACCTAAAAATTACCTAAAAAGTTCGAAACATTGTTCTATACTTTATTTTAATCAAAGTTTTAATACCCATACCAACCGTCTTAAGAATACATTTTTACTACAAGTGGATTTATCGTCATTACGAATGTATCTGTACTTGGTTGTTGAAACAAAGTTTACATAGAGAAATTTAGCTGTGAACACCTTTCATTTGGTTCGAACAATTACAAAAATTACACAAATTAAGGATAAGTATAAAATAAAAACATATTATCATGCTACTGTTGGATTTTTTTATATTCCATAATTTTTGATATAATTGAAAATTGAAATATTTGATTAGAATATTATTTCAATTATTGTAGATGTGCTGTCACATGTATCGTAAAATATTTATTCTTCACTTTATAGGTAAACCTATAAATTAGACTTAACAGTGAGATGGACAATAATCTATTTTGAATGGACTTAGGTGAAGTGAGTAATTGTTTTGTTTTTATTTGTTTTTAGATATTGCTATTAAAAGTTATTTTACTAATTTTGCTCGTGATGAAAGGTTACATCTAACTTAAAATATTATATACACTGCTGGCCAAAATCTAAAGGCCAATGAGCATAAAGAAAAAATATGCATTTTGCGTTGTTAGACTCAATTACTTATTTGAGTAGAGCTTCGAAAGATTAAAATAATAAAAAGGAAAATAAAAGTAAAAAACATTTTTAGCATTAATAGGGAAAATGTGAACTCTATGAAATTAGCCTAACTACGAGCTGGTCAAAAGTTTAAGACCATACTGAAACAAAGCGTTAATCGGTAAACACGTGACGAGATTTAGTCATTTGTGTTCAAGCATTAGCGTTGTCAACATCTCCCACTGACATCTCCTGTGTTACATTGGGTAAAAACATAGCAAAGGCTAAAAAGTTGACAGGGTTTGAACGTGTCAAAATTGTCGAGCTGCAAAAGCAAGGTCTCTCTCAACGTGCCATCGCTGGTGAGATTAGGTGCAGTAAAACTGCTGTTGCAAATTTCTTAAAAGACCCTGAGGAAAGAGAATTTCATGTGGTCGGGCCAAGAAAATTTCGCCGGCGTTGAGCAGGAAGATTCGACGAGTTGTCCAGCAAGACACCAGCCAGTCGTCGAAGCAGATTAAGGCCCTTACAGACACAGAATGCAGCTCAAGAACAATAAGACGACATCTACGAGAGAAAGGCTTTAAAAACCGCAAATTCGAAGGCCACGCCACCTTCCACACCACGAAACAGCTCAATTAAACTTTGCTGAGAAGCACCAAACATGGGACGTAGAAAAATAGAGGAAGGTTTTGTTCTCTGATGAGAAACAATTTAACCTGGATGGTCCACATGGCTTTCAACGTTACTGGCACGATAAGGGTATCCCACCAAAGACATTTTCTACACAACACAGTGGAGGAGGTTCCATCATGATCTGGGGTGCTTTCTCCTTCCATGAAACAATGGAGCTTTTGGTTATACAGGGCCGTCAAACAGCAGCTGGCTACATTGACATGTTGGAGGGAGCATTCTTATTAACTGAAGACCCTCGCTTGTGTGGAAATGACTAGATATTTCAGCAGAACAACGCTGCAATCCACAATGCCCGCAGGACAAAGGACATTTTCATGGATAACGTGATTATTTTGGACCATCCAGCATGTTCGCCCGAACTGAACCCCATTGAAAATGTTGGGGGGTAGATGACAAGGGAAGTCTATAGAAATGTACGTCAATTCAAAACAGTACATGATCTTCGTGAAGCCATCTTTACCACTTGGAATAACATTCCAGCCAGCCTTCTGCAAATGCTTATATCAACCATGCCAAAGCGAATGTTTGAAGTTATTCGCAATGACGGTCGTGCAACTTACTACTGAGATCTCTTGTTGTGCATTTCCTACCCTGTTTAGGACTTATTTTTGGTATGGTTTTAAACTTTTGACCAACTAGTATTTAGGCTAATTTCATAGTGTTTACATTTTCTCTATTAAATGCTAAAATAATTTTTAATTTTATTTTCCCTTTTTTTTATTTTCATATTTATGAGCTCTAATCAAATAAGTGGTTGTGTCTAAGAACGCAGAATTTATATTTTTTCTTCACGTTCATTGATTGGTCTTAAGATTTTGGCCAGCAGTGTATATAAATTAATTTCAGTTTTCTGTATTTCTATCATTCTTCGGTTATCTACTGTAAATTAATGGGAGTTTTCAGTTATTTGTAACGCTTTATAACAACGTGTATTAGAAGTGTTACTTAGTGCGAGATTTTGGGATTGTAACGTTGTTTGGGTAGCAGTAGACCTCGGGTTGCTATTACAATTGTGTGATTGATATACTTGTTTTGATTTTTGAAGATGTCTGGAAGAGATGGTAAATTTGAGTATTAATTTAACCGTTAGGAACAAAAAAAGACAGTAAAAATATAATATTTCTTTGTTCAGTTATACGCTACTTATGAACTTGCACAACAACGTTTTTGGAGTGCAAAACTATAGCCTGTACTGTAGTATAAGCCATCACAAGTCCCATATTTTAGTGTAGGCCGCCTACTTGGCCTAGCTTTACTTGCAGGATTTGTACCACGTTGTCTGCTGTATAATATTAATTGTTGGTTTGTTTAGTTATTACAACTCATATGTGATGTAGTTTATTACGTAATTTGATTAAAGTATAATTTATTAGAGGAAATAATATTATAGATAATCACTTATTTACGTTATTGGATTAATCATAAGATTGCAATTAACTCTAGAAAATTGAAGTTTTGTATTCACTGTTGTGAAGCTTTGTAATTTTATTCAGTAATGAAATAAATACTAAAAGGCAAAATATTTAATGAGGTATGTGAAATTTGTATATAATTGAAAACTAGAACGTGGCTCAAAGGTATGCCAACATATTTGTATGAAGGCAACATGAAATAATTAAAATTAATAACAGTATGATGTATACTATCCAGAATAGGGCTGCTAAACTATTCTAGATTTAATACTTGTTGTTTTGATGTCTAAAATGCAGTTTTGTTAACTTTAAAACCTGTTTCCAAGTTGTTACATTCAGACTTTTCTACAAGCAATTATGTGAAAGCAGTACTTTGTACATTTTCATAATATGCAAAAGCAGAAATTAACATCTGCATATTAAGCTATTTTTATGAATGAGGAAGCTCATTGCTTAGCAGTGGCATTGAGTGAAAATTACCTTGCCTAACATAATAAGTTACATGATAGTTGATAGTAGCATGCACGTTGTGTTTCAGATTCTTGGCAAAACAAAACTGTGAGATATATAGAAAAAATATTGCAGAGCAATATAAAGTAAATTATCCACTAAGACAAAATTAGCATAGTAATAATAGAATGAAAACATTTAATATTATGTGAACTTTTTGCCTCATATAATTTCTAGTTTTTCCCATTTAAAGTTGTGCTTTGTGGACAGGATCACCATAAAACTTGCTAAAAGTTGGGTTTGAATATCTGTAGTGATCAGAATACAACTCATTGTGTAGCTTTGTGCTTGTCAACACATACACATTATGACAGTACTTTGGTAGTTGGAATAATCAAAAGTCCTAAATTTGATTAAGTAATTATTATCTTGCATTGTAACACTAAACAGTTAAGCTGAACAAACCTGAATTATTTCATAAATCATGGTGGCAGTGTCTTGATCACTGAAAAGTTGGATTAATAACAGTTGGAAAGACTGATTTTGTTATTTATTTATTTGTTTAGTGTTAATAGCTTTAATCATAATTTAGATGGTTTATTTTGTTTGAAACTAATCAATGTAATTAATGATTGTAGGTAACCATCCAGTTTTGAGTGTTGTTGCTTCTACTGATATTTAATATTCTGCTTTACAATGAGTTTCACTTTTTGTAACATTGTGTACTTTTGTTCTTTTTGTTTTTCTCTTGTGTTTAGACCTTCAAAAATTCTGAATTATACCTTATGGAATTTATTACTATTTACATTTCACATAATTGTTTTATTCCTTTGAATTTTCCTAAATTATTGCTACAGCTGTAAGAAGGTGCTTGTCATGATGTTTTTTAAGTTACATTCAATATTTAATTAAACAACTTTACTATCAGTGTATTTCATTATACTTGGCCTGGAAGTATGTTTTATAATTCAGTACTTAATTTCATCTAAGTTTTAATTTCAAAAAGAAAAATTTACAAAATTATCATTCTTTATTTTCTGTCACAATATATCAAACTATGAATTCTTTTTTCAAACTTTTTTGTCTCCCAAAAAGAGACAGCTGCAGTTTCCAACCAGTTAGAAATGGAAACTACATGTAGTCACTAGCAATATTATAAATAAATTAAACTTCTGTTAGGAAACAACTGGTCATAGCCAAGTTATTAGTTGATATCAGTTGGTAACTTGGATTGCAGCATTTCCTCACCATCTTGATGTTTATTTCTGCAATTAGTGTTTGGAAAAACTACTGTTTTCTTACCTATTATCTTGTGAAACATACAACAAATTAAATTCTTAGATTGTGGACATTCAGATAAGTTTATAATTTAGATTACAAGAGCATCTCTTTAAACATTATTAGGACTGATTTAAAGATGCACTTTTCAAAATTGCTCCAACTTTAGGGTTGTCTTGGTGAGTTGATTGTATTCTTAGGTTCATAATAATTCTTTTTAAGGCACGTTGAGCTTGTATATTAATAGTAACAATTACAAATAACTTGTGATTTTTTTTTGCTCAATAATAAGTAAAATTGTTAAATTAACTTGCAGCCAACTATTTTGATACATGATAGTAACATGTTTACCGAAACTAGTTGGCTGTAAGTTATATTAAATAATTTTAATTATTATTGTTCTAAAAATGTCCTTTTTTTGTAATTGTTACTAGATCCCATGGTGTTACAACTTTAATACACTGTGATTGAATTATAAAACTTAATAAATATTGTTTTAACAGAAAGGTATGTTGGTTGGAAGTGAATTCTTTAATTTAATATTATATTAATGTGTTGTAAAGATTTTTTCCTTTTATAGGTGGAAAGAAAAAACCTGTAAAACAACCCAAGAAGGAGCAAAAAGAATTGGATGAGGTAACAGAGGGACTTGGATAAAAGAAAGATCAAGTGGAAAACCTTTATCTATTTTTGTTGTTAAATAAAATATACTAAATAGCATCGAAAATTTAAAAAAACCTTGTATTAAACTAAACTACATTTGTTTCTTCTCTGCAACATATCTACAATTTATTCATGAGTTTTCCATAGATCTTTCTACTTGTTTTTAATGTGTCTCAATTGTGTAAAGTGTGGTCAGATTCCTTTAAGTAAATCAAGCTGTAAATAGCTGTCTTGATAAACAGTCGTAACCACTGTCCATAAGCACATGACTGTTAGGGTTTTTTTTTTAACTATGTGTGTATGGGTGTGGATCAAAATATATATGTTGTGTTCCATTACAGAGCATCTTTTCAGCATGGTATGTGGTTGAGTCTGTGTCATCAATCATTCATTGTAACCTATGTTGATCATTTGGAGATAACTTGTGATTGAGGAAAGTAGCATAAGAGAATAGTAAAAAACACTGAAGAACATTTAATAGTTATGAAAATGCAACATGCAAACTGTACAATGCTCAAAATATTTTTAAAATTCAAACAACATTTTAGTGCTTTTATCATGGCATCAGGTATGTTCTGTGTAACTTATTAACTACATGTACCTTATATCTCATTAACATGCCCTACTCTAACTTTTACTTACTTACATGAGAGGACTGTTCTACATGTAGTTGTTAACTACATGTTTTTTTATATTTTATACACATGACCTACTTTAACTCTCTTTTAATATTGTTCTATATGTAATGGTGCATAGCTGCAGTTATATACCAGTTTAGTATAATTATTTATAACTGAAATTATATTTAAATCTCTTTAAACCTATAGAAAACAGTAAGAAATTGGGAGGGTATATCATTGTTTTAGCTGTGTAATTCCCCCCCCCTCTTCAAATTGACCAAATATTTGTTCAGTGTATACTAGTTAATGAAATGAAGTTCCATTTGTAAATTTTTTTCAGGAAGATAAGTAATATTCTCTCATTTTGACGTTTTCAGCTAGTTATTAAAACAATGAGCTTCTGAAATGCCCTATGTAATTGATTTTTGACTTTCTAAGAGATGTCTTTTTCTTCATTTTAGGCTGATGTTGAATTTAAAAATAAACAGAAAGAACAAGAAAAGGCAATGAAAGAAGCTACATCTTCACTGAAGGGAAAGAAAGGGCCATTAGGTAATAATGTTTTATATATAACTGACTCTTTTTAAATTACCTTCAGCTTAATTCTTTTCAGATGGTGAACATAGATCACATGTATGATTATTAAAGAATTGGTTAATTTTAAATGAGCAAAGAAACCTTATAATAATGGTAAAATGTATGTAAAAATAAAGAAACTAATATTTATAGTATAGCTTGAGTTTTTTATATACATATAGACATACATGCAATTCTGTATTTGACTTTTTCTTTGCAAAGTGTTTTTTAAATTCTTAAAAATAGTTCTGTTGAAGACATGTTTATTTTGTTTTGTTTTAAATTTATAGATTATAGCTTTATTGTTGTTATATAAGTTGACCACTGAAATAAACATGTATAGAGGTTGAGTACTTTGAGTCTCTACAAGTTATTACAATCCATGTCACCATGTCCAATCGTGCTTTATCTGATTACTCTAAATCTTAAGTTTTGCATGTAGTATTCATTACAAAAGACTGTGTCCTAGAATGTCATGTCCAAATCATTTCACTTCTCCTTCTTGCTATTCATAATACATCTAGTGTACGAGGGTGGCTGTTTCCCAGCAACCATTTCAAACATCTGCTCATATAAAACTATAGGTGTTGTATTTGATGACTTTGCTGGTGTATCTGAGTGGAGTAGCATGAATGTCTATTTCATTTTTCAGTTGCTTGAGGTTTTTAATAGTCAAACATGTATGTTATGGAAGCAAATTGTGTATGTTTGACCTTGTTGTTTCTCCAGATTTTTCTTAATTGTTTTTTCTGGGACATAGAGATGGTTTTTATCACTGATCCAATACTATTAAGTACAAGGGTTATACCAGTCTTAATTCTAAATCCTCGTTCAAGATCTGAGTGTATGGATATTTTGTGTTGGAAAAGTCTGTGACCTGCACAATAATGTTTTTAATGACATCACAATGGGTACAAAATGGAAAGCAACATCAAATTGTAATTCTGATACGTACCTTTCCACCATGACTTTTTATCAGCTGTGGTTATTACACTGCTTGACAATTTGTATATTCAAAATTGTTTTGATATAATCTACTTGACTCACTTTTTGCATCATTAGAATGAGGTACGTTTAGCTTCTGTTTGCTTTGTTATTCTAATAGTGATAGGTGCATAGAAAGTTTGCTGGTACCATTTCTTGCTTTCTGTTCACTGAATAAGATCTCTTTTATTGTTGCAAATAATCTGTTTATTGTTTAAGGGCTATTTTAATATAATTCATGTTTTACTTACTTGAATTGTACTTTTCGAACATTAATATATTTTCTCCCACACACCTAGTGAAATAATGTATTTGATTTATTATTTTTATGACAACTTTACACCTGAAGGTTACAAACATTTTTCAAGTATAATTCTGTTACAAGCTAAAACAAAATTGCACATTTGTGATTTTATTGTAACCTAAAATTTTGTTTCATAATTGTGTGACCTAATTTTGTCTTTTTGTGACAGACAAGGCAAAACATTGCCAGAGAATTTCACCTACTTTACAAAAGAAATATTAACATTCTCAAACAGTTCCCTTACTTATGCATCAAAATATTTTTCTGATTTGTTGTATATGAAAAATACCTCTTTGCTCTAATCTTTTTAAGCAGATGGGGGATATTCAGAGAAAATAACCAAAATATATGTGTACCATTGACAAATAATGAATAATATTTATTAGTGTTTGTTATTTGAATGTTAAATATAACATTTTTTAAAAGTGCTGTATACATTAGGATTTAATTAGTATTCATGAATCATATTAATTAAAATAGCTTTTTATATTTTATGGAAATCTAAACTGTTGGTATGTAATAAATGAAAAATACATTAAAAGTTTAAAGTTTGGTAGCACTAGCAGATGCCTTTTACATCTCAGATATGGTAATATGAATAAAAAATAATACTGTTGGATTTTTGGTTATTTGAAAACATTATGAAGGAAACATGCAATTTCTGTAGGACCTGGAGGTATTAAGAAATCTGGAAAGAAATGAAAGGGGAGTGCTGGTAAGTTAGTGAAATAATGTTTTATGAGATGTTTCTGAAGTTATTGTGACATTGATATTAAAATATGTGTTTTTTTCTAAACTCCAAAGTAGTCCAACTGGATATTTGTTGTTTATTGAAACTGCCATATAAGTGACATTTAAAATATTTTTGTAAATTAATTTTCTACATGTACAGTTTTCAAGCTCTTTAGTATTAAGTCAAAAATATTAAGTTGTGTAATGTTATCCCAAAATTTTTCATAGAATCAGTATACCCTTGATGTAGGGAAGGCCAAGGGCTGCAAGCATACTGTAAATATTCACAGTAAAAAAAGATAATTTTACTTTAAAAGGTGATTGCCAGAAAGGTGATATGAAACCAGAAAGTGTCCAACCCAACAAATTGTTCTTGTTACAGTCAAAATAACTCTAAAACTTCTGTATCACTAATGTCCATTTAAACCTAATTCCACTCTATGTATGTTTCTGGGCTCTGCACAATATCGTTGCTTAGTTATAACAACTAGTGATAATCAAAAAACAGAATATTACCCCTTGAAGTTGACTTTCAGAAATCTGGGGCTCCTTTAAAAAGCTTGTAGATAGTGACACAGGAATTTACCAGCCAATAATGTATGAACATTAGATGACTGTAATGTATAGAATACTCAGTGCTTTGTACACTATACGGTCAGTGTCTTTATGAAGTCAATCCATATGTTATATATGAAGTGAAGGGTAAATAAACAGTACATGTATTAATTGTTATTATCCACATTCATAGAATACACTAACTTTCAGTCCAAGGGAAAAAATGTCAACACAAGTAATAAAAACAATGCTTTGTAAATATAAAAAATGTAGAGCTGGCAGTGCCAAAAAAGAATACAAACTAGAATATATGAATGATATAACTATACATAGGTCATTCCTACATGACTTTCAATATTAATTTTAATGTTACACTGTAAAATGCATACTTGATTTTAGTGTTACAGTAGTTATATTCCTGACTGTTGTTACGCAGTTTGTTTATCATAAATATAATGGCCATGTCAGGGTAGACATCAGCAGAGATGCCAACCATTACGATTTGAGCATAATCATTACAATTTTGATGTATACATTATGACTATATGCTCATACAGACAAATATTACGACTTGTTGCAACTCCCAAATTATTATATATTATATAGGCCTAGCAATAAAGAGATAAATTGTTCCCCCAGGTCTTGAAATGGGTGAAAAGAAAATTTCTAGTGAGATACAAATAAATTTTGATAATAAATAAAAGATATAGTCCAATGGCTACTTGCGATAATCATGTTTGTGCTTGAAATAACAAAAAATATTTCTATCTCCAACGTCTACCAATAGTTTGCGTGCGGTGCTTCTCCATACTGGGAATGTGGGGGAATCCAATAGTTAAGTCATCAGTGCTTGTCAGCCAATCAGCGCTCGCGTAGATGAGTATTTCTCATTTTCTAAACAATTTGCATAGAAACACCAATGTGATCATTTACAAGATGGGGAAAAAAAGAGGCCTTGTTCACCAGATTGTTTTTTGTTTTGTTTTTTTCTGGCAAACCTAAAAGGACTAAAGCTGTGAAAGGGCTATGTCTACAATCATTATGCTCAGTCATTTGAAATAGTTGGCATCTCTTCATCAGTGTAGTGTAACTATGATCCTGGAACTTGTGTGCAAGAGAAACCAGGTTAAGTCAAAACATGATTATTACAGATTAGTAGTGTATTAAATACAAAAAAGCTGATTTGTGAAATTTTGTGGTCTTGCAAATACAGATTTTAACCTTAGTACATGGAACACCTATTCAGAGTTTTATTAATTTTCTATATGTTTATCCTAAAATTAGAATGTTTTATTCTATTTCTACAGTGACTTCAGAGTGGAATAATTGAAGCACACTTGGGTTGACAGTCTTGCATCATATGTTCATGTTTGGTCATTGTTAGCTTGTATTTTTTTTTTAATAAACTTACAGCATTTACTTGTACGCATCTGTTCTGTGAGTATGACTCAAGACCACTTTATAAATATTGTATATTTCCTTCTCTGTTTGAAGGATGGGCTTGGTGTTTCAGGAAACAAACTTATAATCAAATGAAATGTGATTGATATAAAACTATTCAATACATCAGAGACAGGTATGAAATTATTAGAATGTTATCCTCAATAGTAAGTTTCTGGACTTCAAATTCTAAAATCTAGGATATTTAAATCTAGGTATTTAAAATTACAATGTAGTAATAGTTTTTGAATATTTTAAAGAAGCTTATTGTTTTAAATAGCTAAAAATATTTTTTTAAAGATTAACAAATGTCAAATTGGTTAAACTGTTTCTTGATCTTTGCTTTTCTGCCTCTTGTTTTGAAATCAAGTCTCGTAAAGAATTACTTTACGTGGAGTAAACTGAATTTGTTTGATTTGTAAGAAATGATATCATAAGATATGTTTTAAACAAAAGCTGTGGTATTGGTCTGATTTTCCGTGTTCCATGAAGAATTGCGACTAATTTTGATTGTGTAAGAACAGTTTCATTTGGTAATATCTAGTCATAAGCTGTTTTATCATAGCATAAGAAACCTTTCGTAAGCTATTAAAGATTGCAAGTGTGTACGTTTATATAGTTAATAGTTATTGCAAATTTTGATCAGACTAACTTTCTGTTCAAAAGAAAGTGTTAGAAAATTACTTACACATGTATCTGAATATGACCAAATAATATGAATTGGTAATGTAGCAGTTTTATTGATTGTAAATATGAAAATGAGTACAATCAAGTGAAGTATAAGTCTTTATATTTAAAAAAAACAAAACTGTTTAGACTTAAGATATTGTAAGTCAGTTTGTCTATATTTAGAAAGTTTGTCAACAAGTTGTAAAATTAAAATGCATCTTGCATGTAATATTTGCATTTTAACAAGTTGATAATTTACACTTCTAGCTCTTCACAAGTGATGACTATTATTTAAAGATATAGCTCTGAAAATTTATATCCTTTCAGGTGTTAAGAGTTTATAGTTGATAGGAAAAAAGGACAGCGACTCTTATTTCATGTCTGGGATCATGCAACACTCTGAAACATTTTGACTTTACAGCAAACTTTCCATGTATCCTGTAACAGAATATTAAGTCTGACTTTTTGGTTAAAAGGTGGTGAATGAATCTTGAAAGATGATTTGAGAATCTCCTCCTATACCAAGCAAAGTGAAGTAAAACACAAAAAACACCAATTATTTATTATTTTTATTTCAAAAGTAATATAAAAGTAAAAAGATGAAGTAAA
This sequence comes from Tachypleus tridentatus, assembly GCF_004210375.1. Classification (NCBI taxonomy): domain Eukaryota; kingdom Metazoa; phylum Arthropoda; class Merostomata; order Xiphosura; family Limulidae; genus Tachypleus; species Tachypleus tridentatus. Next base: position 66,077,569 of record NC_134826.1, on the reverse strand, counting down.
ATTTGCATTCCAAACACTGATCTTTTGTATCAAGGTTTTTAGTCATTTTTCTTTGACTTTAACATGCAGACTCATTAATAATGATCAGGGTTGCCCTTCTCAACTTAAAGGGAAAATAGTGCTTTAAACTCCTATTTTATTATATGAATGGAATAACAGCATAATGAATGTTAGTTTATTACTGCATTTATCTTGTTTTGATCTCAATAAATACAATGTACAATTACATTAGATGAACATCACTAAACTTTATAATATGAGATATTTTATAAGTGTAGCATGCAGTACAGAAAATTTTAATTTAGTGTAAAGCTGTGTTTGGATTACTTAACATAAACTGCAGTACAGGAGGTTTAACGTTATGTTGAACTGTTTTATCAATACATAGTAAAGCTACATTCTTAAATATGCAGAACACAATTAAGTTAATAATTTTACAGATATTTAAATTACAATAATGACTACACATGAAGGTGATACTTGTACAGAGTAAATCCTTTGTTACAAGTTTATTTTTATTTTATAATAGTCCAAGTACAAAATGTTGCATTTAGTTGTGATGTCATTGAGTAACACCTTAATCTAAACATGTACCAATATGCATTTAAAAGACATACAGTGCTATTCTGTTATTCTATCTATCTTCAGTCAAATGACTTAGAGCACAATTCTCTATTTATTATATTCATTAAAACATAGTGAACTACAAAAATGGAGAACAATGTTGCAGTGTTTTATGTGTTATTTTAAGAATTAATTATTTATGGTCCTAGTAAAAATATCCAAAAACCTTCAACATTATTTCCAAGGATGTAACATATCGTAAGTACTACACTTTGAAATTTATTACCTATGTTTCTGCTTTAAACCTTTATTAAAGTAAGGTTATGTTTTGTTGAATTTCATGGTACACGCTTGATCCCTTTAGAAGATGGAATGAATTCACAACTTACCTCAATGTGATTTTAGATTAAGCTTGTACAGCAGTGATTCATAATGAGGGCATGTTCTTTTAAGACAACATTGCTGCTATCATCTGTCCCTAAATCTTATGTGCTTGATTTGAAAGACAAGACAGAGACTAGGTCTCTACCTTGGACACCCTAATTTGGATCTTAATTCATTTGAACATACTTGGAGTGAATCTGGAAAACGAATTCACCATCACAATCTTCTGCCTACCTTTGTTTATGAATTACGTATAATATTAATAACTGAATGAGGAACAATACCTTAATGCGAGTGCCAGCATCTTGGGTATTCTGTACCATATCATGGCTTATTTAAGAAAGCTGGTGGTCTGACCCGTTAGTAAATACAGGTTTTAATAAGCTGGCTTGTCAGTGCACATTACAAAACATAAAACACCTAGGCATATCTCTAAGATAATATCAAGAAAGTAAATTTACATAAACCTTAATGTCAGTCAAAAAACTAACAGAAGAAAGTGATATAGAACTTTCCTTTCCACCAAATCATTGGAAAGAAGAAAAGAAACTAAAAAACAGATTATCCAATAGTAAATCAGCAGGAATCTTGAAATTAATTATCAATGAAAAAGTCTAACATCTGCAGACTATTTGAACTTTAACAATCACAATATAAAGATACAAGTTTCTTTAGAGTGCCTTAGATTTTTTGAAGGATATGAAAAGAAAAAATATCTGTTTAAATATTGTCAATGATTTCAATTTTAAGAAAGTACACTGTAATCCAAGTATTATGGAAGTGCGTACGAAACGTTACGCATAAATTAGTATGTAACCTAAGTGATGCAGTTGTGAATGCTGGTACTTCCAGAATGGATAAGTGCTTTAACATTGACAGGCCATTAGTCACTAACTTCTAATCTTGATAAAAATTGTAACATCAGGCTCTTGGGCTAATTATATCGCCTTCAGTACCAAACACGATAGAACTTGTAAAAAAAAGAAAAAGAAAAAATGCAAAATTCACTAAATAGTCCAAAATTGGCAAGTTCAGGCACTGAATGACATTATGAATGATTTTAATGATAGTTTGATTTCTTGATGACGAAAAACTGACTTGAATTAAAAATGTATTTCAAGAGGGTTGGTATGGGTATTAACAGTTTTACTAATAAAGTAGAGAACGTTTCTACCTGAAGATGGCCTAAGAAGGTCGAACCTTTGTTCTCTGCTTTATTAGTAAAAATGTTAATAGTTGAGATAGTTTGATTTGTTTTGGGTAAGCTGCTTGTACGTGGAATCACAAATGAAACTTGTTTCTTCTTTTTTTATGTATAAACTTTCTTAGAAAAATTGCAAGTAGACTCTCTGTGGATGTTGTGCTCTCTGTGGTATATTTGAGTGTTGTTTCGGTATGTTATTCTTTCATGTAATTACATTTCACTAGTTCGCATCTCTTCACACTTATCACTTTCAATTTAGTTGAGTGAATTACATTGAAAATAACAGGCCCATTTATACTTATACTAAAAAGACGTTTAGATTTGCAGCATAACTGTTCAAAAATGTCTAAAGTAGTAACTTCTTTGTCTACCACCTACCTACATGACAGTTAGAACTTTTACAAGAATTAAAACCACAAACTTTGGCCTACAGATAAGTGTAGAAAGCTTCCAAAGTGGTGATTAAATTTTAGATTGAATACGTTTGTGGTTTTAATTCTTGTTTCATTATTTTTGTAGCATGATCCCTACTTAATTTTAAAATTAATAATTTTTAATATTATTGTTTGTTTACATTTCATGTTGCATTTATATAAATATAGAGAAACTGTTGTGTATCTAGCCATCTGTTGGATTAAATTTAATTTAAAATATATTTAAGTACGTACAGAATATATTTCCCTTGGTTGTTTTTAAGCACAAAGCGACAAAAAGGGCTACTTGTGCTATGCCCATCAATGATATCGAAACCCGGGTTTTCGTGACACCGCTTTTATAGGCGTCCTTGTGAGTAGTAGGCTGTAACTATATATTCTTGGTTTATTTGTCTTCTCTCTTGGTGGGTCTAACGTAATCGGTCCGGCATGGCCAAGCGTGTTAAGGCGTGCGACTCGTAATCTGAGGGTCGCGGGTTCGCATCCCCGTCGCGCCAAACATGATCGCCTTCCCAGCCGTGGCGGCGTTATAATGTGACGGTCAATCCCACTATTCGTTGGTAAAAGAGTAGTCCAAGAGTTGGCGGTGGGTGGTGATGACTAGCTACCTTCCCTCTATTCTTACACTGTTAAATTAGGGACGGCTAGCACAGATAGCTTTGTGCGAAATTCAAAACAAACAAACAAACTAACTAACTAACGTAATCTTGTATATATTGTGGTGTCTGTTCATGCACTCGTCTGTCTCCAGTTTACAACAGTTGTTTCCTTTGCAATGTTTGAAAACCTGCACATTCAAAGCTCAACATTCATTTTTGGCAATGAATGTTGGCAATGAGAACAATGAGAATTTTGGCAATGAGAGAACAGGTATGAGTAATATATTCATAAGAAGCTAATGTCATGGGTATTAAAACTTTAAATAAAGTACAGAACAGCGACCTTTTTAAAACATCTTCAGGTTAACCTAAGAAGGTCGAAACGTTGTTGTTCTGTCCTTTATTTTAATTAAAGTTTTAATACTCATGCTAGCCATCTTATGAGTACATTTTTACCTCCAGTGGGTTTTTCATCATCATGAATATGAATAATGTTGATGTCAAATGTTATTATTCCAAAAAGCAGGATATTCTACATTAAAATAAATTGTCAAGAATTAAAAGATCATCTTTCACATTTAGAAATGTGATGTAACTTAAAAAATAAAACTTTAGGTTCACTGTATGTTACCTTATGCGGCTCTTAGCATAACTGAAATGCTCAACGATATCTTTCGCGGTGGACGACATATTAAGCTCACAACTTTGGCTTTGAATGAAAACAAGAGTGCAACAGAATAAATCTATTTAAATTCATGAATGAATTTAAATTTTTCGTATCTCTGGGGACAGGTATTTTTGCTTGTAACATGTAATACTCAACAGCTAAACTAAGCTATATTTCTTCACTCAGACACTGTCCTCCGTTCAGTGTGCTTGTAACTTTGATTGTATATCAAGAAGTAAAGGCGGATTTTTAGTTGATTATTTTGTGTTTAGTCTCTTTGTTCTTTAAGATAGCCGATATAGGAATTTATATTTATTTTGTAGTACACTTTCTGGGTGAACGTCTCGTTTTCCACAGAATCATTAGAAGTGTGAGTACAGCAGATTAGACAAACAATTTGAGTTGTGAAAGAAAGAACAAAAATTAGGTTCTATAGTTGATTAAAGACATCTAGTCAGAAAATAAAGGAATGATATCTTTCTAGCTTTGACTAAAGAAAAATAACACTGTATAATGATCATTCTATATACTCAGGGCAATGTCCATGCACAATCTACACCTACACTTGATACAAATAAAACATTTCTCTTATAGTTCCATAGATTATTTGCACTTTCCTCAGTTAGATATTAACTATAAAACGTTTACATAAAAAACAAACAAACCTCTCAATGTTCATAATTAATCCCTAATATAATGTGGAGTCTAGTTAATAGGTGGCCTTTTATTTATTTTATTTAGAAAATATATATTTACTGGGAAGAGGTACTTAGGTCTATCATCATCATGTAAACAATACCTGTCAATTTCTCTTACTAGTTAATTTTTTCTCCAATATCTGTCAAAACAGTTTATTGTACTATGTGAGAGTCTATCTGCTGTTATTACCATGTGTGCATATTTATACATAAATTCAGATGATGATGTTCTGGGTAGTTTATAAGCTGTTGTGAGTAGTGTATTTTGTATTGTTTGTAGTTTTGTTTGAAGTAGTTTTTTGCTTACATTTATCCATGCAGGGGCTGCATAGTCAATTTCGGGTCTAATGTATGTTATATATATTTTTATGATGTTGTCTACCGTAGCTCCACTGTTTTTGCCAGTTAGACTCCTGGCATAGTTTGTTCTTCGTCAGATTTTTGTTCTAATATTATTTATGTGGTTTACCCGCGAAAGTTTTGAGTCAAACGTAAGTCCTAAAAATTTTGCTGTAGCAGTCTGGAAATAGTTCTCCATTCATATATATCTGTGGTTGTGGTTTTTTATGTTTAGTTAACTTAGTGAATCCTACTAGTTGTGTTTTAGTTGTGTTTATTTTTATTCTATATTTTTGGCATATTCACTTACTCTATTTAGTTGTGGTTGTATGTTTGTGGCTGCTATTGCTGGTGTTGGTGCACTTTTCCAGATTGTTACATCGTCTGCGAACTGTGATGAGTATCAATTATTTGGATCTTTCAGAGGCATATTATTCAAATACATGATGAATAAGATAGAATTAACTACTCCTCCTTAAGGGACTCCAGCTTCTGGAGTGAAACTCTTTGAGAATTGTTTGTTTGTTTTTGAATTTCGCGCAAAGCTACTCGAGGGCTATCTGCGCTAGCTGTCCCTAATTTATCAGTGAAAGACTAGAGGGAAGGCAGCTAGTCATTACCATCCACCGCCAACTCTTGGACTACTCTTTTACCAACGAATAGTGGGATTGACCCTCACATTAAAACGCCCAACGGCTGGGAGGGCTAGCATGTTTGGTGCGACCGGGATTCGAACCCGTGACCCTATTTGAGAAGGTCCCTTCAACATTTATTCTACATGATGTTTTCCAGAAAGTTTGATAATCAGCGAATAGTTCCCGCGGTAGTCCCATTTCTTGCATTCGGAACCGGAGACCGTTATGCCATGGTGTTGAATGCCATCTCAATATCGAGAAAACAAGCGATAGTGCATTCTCATTTATTAAAACTATCTACAATTGCTTTGGTTAATTTGACTAAGTGGTATGTTTGTCTGAATTTTCTGAAACCATTTTGTTCTTCTGGCAATTTTGATATTTTCTCCAGGAATGTGGAGAGTCTGTTAATGATTATTCTCTCTAGAATTTTGCCTACACAGCTAGTCAGGCTGATTGGTCGGTATTTATTTGGGTTATTGGCTGGCTTTCCTTCTTTATGGAACATTAATACATTTGCATGCTTCCAAGAAACCGGGATATAACCAGAATATAATGATAGATTAAAAATTGCTGTGAGATGTTCAAATAATTTTGGAGTGCCTTTCTAAAGAAGATTGGCTTGTATACCATCTTCTCCTGGTGATTTTTCTTTGATGTTTGTTGTTGCTTCTATGAGTTCTTGTGCTGAAATTGTGTTTGTAAGTATTGTTTTTATGTTGGCGTTTGTGTTGTTGATTTGATAATTATTTAAGTCTACTGGGAAGAGTGGTTTGAATAGTTCACTGTTATTCATAATAAAGTTATTTGCTTTATAGAAGTATGTGTTCATGTCTGGGTCGTTGTGTATTTTAAACGTGTTTTCAAGTTGTAGTTTGAATATTTTGGCTTTTTCTTTATTTGTATATACTGTGGTATTATTGTGTTCTAGTGGCGGGTATTTTCTTGTTGTTGTATCACCATTTGTTAGTCTTTTTTAGGTGTGTCCAAAATTGTTTTGGATCTGTTTTTTTCATTAAGTTTAGTGCAGAAATCGTCCCATTTTTCTTGTTTAAATCATTTAACTTCTGCTCTGATTTGGTTCCTTAATCTGTTTATTTGTGTTTTTAATTCGCTATCTCTTGTCTACATGTATTGTCTTCTTAATTGTCGTCTGTGCTTGATTAGTGCTAACAGTTGTTTATGTGGTTTCCATGTATTATTTATAGTTTTATGTTGTTGTTTTGGTATTGTCTGATTTGTTGCGGTTTGTAAACACTCTGTAATTATTTGACAGTAGTTGTCAATATCTGTTTTATTTTTAGCTGTTGTTATAATTTTGTTTGGCAGTTGATGGCCTAATTGTTTTCCGTATTCTTTCCAATTTGTTTTTTTGTAATCAAAATTCTTTTTTCTATGTATAATTATTTTTAAGGGGTGATCGAAGACACACCATATAGGTAAATGGTCGCTGTCTACATCTTTTCCACACTTGAAATTTTATTAGCTTTTGGCTCATATTGTAAGAGCTTAGGCATACGTCTAGTATGTCACTAGTATTAGTGGCATGCGTAGTATGCGTCGGCGTATCGTCTTTATAGTGCCTTAGATTTTTTGAAGGATATGAGAAGAAAAAAATCTGTTTAAATATTGTCAATGTATTCAATTTTAAGAAAGTACACTGTCATCCAAGTATTATGGAAGTGCGTACGAAAGGTTACGCATAGATTAGTATGTAACCTAAGTGATGCAGTTGTGAATGCTGGTACTTCCAGGATGGATAAGTGCTTTAACATTGACAGGCCATTAGTCACTAACTTCTAATCTTGATAAAAATTGTAACATCAGGCTCTTGGGCTAATTATATCGCCTTCAGTACCAAACACGATAGAACTTGTAAAAAAAAGAAAAAGAAAAAATGCAAAATTCACTAAATAGTCCAAAATTGGCAAGTTCAGGCACTGGATGACATTATGAATGATTTTAATGATACTTTGATTTCGTGATGACGAAAAACTGACTTGAATTAAAAATGTATTTCAAGAGGGTTGGTATGGGTATTAACAGTTTTACTAATAAAGTAGAGAACGTTTCTACCTGAAGATGGCCTAAGAAGGTCAAACCTTTGTTCTCTGCTTTATTAGTAAAAATGTTAATAGTTGAGATAGTTTGATTTGTTTTGGGTAAGCTGCTTGTACGTGGAATCACAAATGAAACTTGTTTCTTCTTTTTTTATGTATAAACTTTCTCAGAAAAATTGCAAGTAGACTCTCTGTGGTATATTTGAGTGTTGTTTCGGTATGTTATTCTTTCATGTAATAACATTTCACTAGTTCGCATCTCTTCACACTTATCACTTTCAATTTAGTTGAGTGAATTACATTGAAAACAACAGAACCTTGAATAATAATAATTTGAATTTCGCAAGAAGCTACACGAGGACTAACTGCGTTAGCCGTCCGCAATTTAACAGTGTAAGACTAGAGGGAAGATCAGCTAGTTATCACCACCTACCGCCAACTCTTGGGCTACTCTTTTACCAACGAATAATGGGATAGACCGTCACATTATAATGTCCCCACGGCTGAAATGGCGAGCATGTTTCGTGCGATGGGGATTTCTGGTTAATATCATTAAATCGATGTTTCGTTACTAACGCTTTTGCTGTTTAATAGCAGTAAATTCCAATTTTAAAATAAGTTACTAAATAATGATTAAATCTAAAACTTTAATATAAACAAACAAGACCATTGAAGATCCGATAAGTTATATATACTGCGGAACAGGTGGGCATTTTCCCTTCTGGCCAATCAATAATCAAGCAGAAATAACATTACAAATTATTAATACTGTTATTATTAGGTTCACCAGAATAGGTTTGATTTTTAAACTTTCCTTTGATTCATTGACTGGGTGTTTATACTTCAATTACTATAACGAATTATTTAAATTAGTATTATTTTGTAATATCTTTTCAATTTATAGTAAATAAATGTATTACCAGAATCATTTATATATAATTTAAGAAATTGTTGTTGTTTTTTATTTCGCGCAAAGCTACTAGAGAGCTATCTGCGCTAGCCGTCCCTAATTTAGCAGTGTAAGACTAGAGGGAAGGCAGCTAGTCATCACCAATCACCGTCAACTCTTGGACTACTCTTTTACCAACGAATAGTGGGATTGATCGAACATTATAACGCCCTCACGGCTGGGAGGGCGAGCATGTTTGGCGCGATCGGAATTCGAACTTGCGACCCTCGGATTACGAGTCGGACGCCTTAACACGCTTGACCATGCCGAGCTAAGTTAAGAAATAGTCAAAGAATTATTTTTTATTCGTGATTTTCAATATAATCGGAAAATGGAGATAATGAGTTATATTTTCAAAATGAGGCCATAATTAATTTTGTTTACATAGAACTGAAGAAGAGTTTCATCTGCTTAAATGTTTTTGCTTTAAAACATAATTCTTATATAGCTTCGATGAGCCACTGTGTTATTATTGATTACCGAAATTAACTATAGGATTTTACATTTTTTTAATTACTTGTAATATTTTTCATCAAATAATTATAGAGGTCCCTCTCTAAACATCGAGTTTTACCGCCGTATGCTGCTGTGAGGTGAATATCAGCTTGTGTTAAAACAGAGAAAATTAGGTTTATTCGCAGTTAGATATTTTTAAAAAGTTTGATGATGTGATTTAGTAATTATGGTGATTGATTATGTAGTTTGATTATAACTTTTAATGTTGTGAATCTTATGCCTGTAAGGTTTCACCATCGGCGTATAACTGTTACCGTTATTAAGCGTTAGGCCACGTCAAAAATAGTAAACTTTAATTTAAAGTAACTTTGAAAAGTCAAAGGCTTATTTGCGAATAGGTGATTATTAAATTTTGTTTGATGAAATAAGCCTGAAGTCAGATGTAGGTGTAACTTAGTCTAACGTTTATTCTATGACTCATATGAGAATAACAATAAAGATTTGTAACGCATGATGATTATGCTGTGCGTTCTTAGTTTTGCGTTCTTCAGATCCAGTTTCGGTTAAGGCAGTTGCTGAAGATATGGGCTGGAGTGCCATGCTCTCTCTGACAATTGATTACAGTTCCAATCAAATACAACGACAAACAGTAATGTAATTTTGTAAAATATAAGTGGAAATAATATCAATAGATATCGATTTTGTAATAATAATGACATTAATAGCAATAACAGTTTGGTAATGGTCTGTGCAGAAATTAATTTGTGATTATTTAGAAACGAAAGAGAAAAAAATCAATACAAGTTTGAAACTTAAAAATTGTCTAACTACTATACCTACCAGTATTAAGTTGATTTATATGAAGATATGCAGTAAATAAATTTAAATAATATATTTCAACTATCTTGTGCTTTTTCCACCATCATAATATAAAATACTGTTTTTGTATCAGGGTCCAATGCCACCCCCCCTCATGATTCTCAAAGAGGCTCCAATGTACCATTCAAGCTCTTCTAATTTTCCCAAGTTACTTTTGCATGGTAAGAATTCATACCTAAAAACAAACCCTATTAAAGACATCTACCTGTTGTACCTGTTTCAAATGTGATACCCACAGAATTTTGAAGTACCTAGGAACTCGGCGTCTAAAGTCAAATTCAGGTCTAATAACCATGAAAACTCATTACGAGATCCCAAACTATAACATGCCTAGATGACTCTAGCCCCTTCACTTTCTTAATGTGGAATTCTAGCTATAAGTGTGACTAAGTGGTAAATTTCTTTTGGAAGCTAACATTTTTCTAAATTGAAAATGTATTTTCAATAATAAATTTCAGTGACATTTTCCCACCCTTCCTTCACACTAAGAAATGGTATTAGACAATGAGAGAGTGTCAGTCTTAAAAGAGTGATAAAATTATCTGAATGAGGTGCTTGTATACAGAACCAGGATAAAAGATGTGTTGATATAGATGGAGAGTATATTACCGAGAGCAGTTGAATGGGGTATAAAAGACTGGAGAAAATGAGAAAAATTCAGATTAATACTACTTAGATGAGCAATGAAGTAGAAACCCTGAAGGTTGAATAACAGTTGTAAGTGTTATTGGAAATACATTTTCAATTTAGGAAAATGTTAACTTCGTAAGCATAAGGAGAGCTTTATTTTGTATTGATACTATTCAAACTAATTCACGTATTTCTAAAAGAGTATCTTACCTCCTCTCACACATATAGCTATTCTCATACAGCATTGCCCTCTAAATGCAAACAATTTTTGTGTGCCACAAACCTTGAATCTCCCCTCTACCCCACAATCAATGTGGTTCACTGTGTCTTTACATGTAAATCATCATGCAACAACCCTCCACCAATAAGAGTGCAACACAACCTTCTGATGCATATGGCTCTCTCTAATTTATTCAATCTATCGCTTCTCATTGGACAGTTATGAAGTGCAGACATTTTTAACATTGTGTTGTTTTTCATGCAATATCTTCCTTAACTTTCTGAAGTAGTACTTTAACATTTTTGCTCAGTTTATACAGTTTGTTTTTTTACCAAGTCTATTTAATGTCATTTTGGATTTCCAAACTTTGTGTGATGACTTCCAAAATCCTATTTTTTCTGCTTTATGTGTCAATTTTTTTCTTTTCTCTTTATGTTTATTTTATTGATTTTATTTGTGCTGTAAGTTTTTTTTGTCTATTTATTAGTTTCTTTCTAGGGGATTGTCCATTTTAAGTATAGGATTTCATTCAGTGGCAAATATTGCCTGCCAATGTATGCTATATATATAATATATATATTTATTTGATAAATATACCTGTTCCAGACTCTCTTAACCCATGGACTTACATGGGTATAGCAGAAGGGCATAGCTACCTATTCCTTTAAGTGAATAAATCAGAAGTGATCTGTTTTATAAAATATGTTTTTTGTGGTTATCGATTGTATTATCTCCGGTGTTGACATTATTCTGGACTTTCCACCTCTTTCTTTCCCTTTTTTATGATGATGAGAAACCCACTTGAAGTAAAAATGTATTCTCAGGATCACTGGTACAGGTATTAAAACTTTAATTAAAATAAAGTGGAGTATATTAGAGTCCTTCCCATTTTGTAGTTCTGAGCTGGTGGACCTTGGAGGACTCCTCATGAATACAATCACTTTCACTTAATAAGCTGTGGAGCAGTGGTGTTTTGCTTGCGTATACAAGCATTCAGTATTCCATTCTTGCACTTCACCTTTGTGCAATGGGTTACAGAGGTTGATGTTGCACCCAACTTCTGTTCTGTCCTATGTTGAGGGTGGGGTTGCATATCCTTTACAGAACCAATTCACTTCTATGAACTGGAATCTGGAGGTTGTTTTTGCACTCCAGCTTTTGTGTTATCCTATCCAGAGAATGATATTGCTTTGAAGTAGATCATTCATGTTGTAATTCACCCCTCCAATTCGGATCCTTCGTCCTACCATCATCCAGATTAGAGCTTGACAAATCAGTATAGATCTTCACAAATATGTTAGTTGTGATTCTTCATCCTAACTCAATTTTTGTTTTGCCTTATGATCTCTGCCTCTGTATAGTGGATTTCAGAGGTTGATGTTGTGAGCACATGCACTCTAGTGTCTGTGTGGTCCTATCTAGAAGGTGATGTTGAATGGTGCAAAGATTCTCCCTTAGTCCTCTATCTCCTAAAGATGCTGTTGCACAGTGGGGTACCAGTTGGATTGGGTTTGGTTTGATGTGAACTGTCACATTGGCATATTTGGATATTGGGTTCCCCTTTCTATGGTTGTGGATTTGTGCATGTGTCCAGTTTAGTAGTTTGGTTTGAAAATTATTTGCACCCATTATATTCAACTTGAGGTGAATATGGTGTTGAACCTTCTCCTAATGTGTTAGAAATTGTGTTCCCAATGTCTCTTGATTTTGAACTAGCTGTGTATGGTTCAGCATGCTGTAACTACTTTGGGTACATAAAGTTTAGATTTTCTCACAAACATTTCAGTAGATGAATCTCCTACAGTCATCCTTTTCCAGGATTGAGTTTCAGGTTTATTGAAAGTCAACTTCAAACACGTCTGGTTTCTCTCCATTTTCTCACCCATGTATGTGACACATATTTTTACACTGGGTGCAAAATATACTTGGTACAGAAATGATGTAGTCTCTCACGTGTGTTCCTTTCCCAATAGAGATCACAGTTCATTGGTGTTCTTTGGACACTTTTAATGAATACTTATCTATATCTCTCATAACAGTCCCTCAACCTGATTAATGTAGGGTTCTATCTATATGTGTGAGAAGAGTTAAGATACTGTGTCAGAAGTTATAATTTGCCTACACTGAAAATTTATATATTATTCCAGTAGGTACTTGACACCACTCACACTTCCACCTTTCCTCCTCACTTAAAACTAGTACTTGTGTTCTGCATAATCGTGAAGTAATAGATGAGTTACATAAAATTATACAGTGAACCATGTTGACTTAAAGGTGGGTGGGAGGAGTTTCAAGACTTGTGGCATGTGAAAAACCTTTTGCATATGGAGACCAGCAATGAACAAGAATAGCTATGTGTATGAAAGGAGGTAAATACCTATTGTAAATACATTTTCTTTTGTAGTTAAAGTTATAAATTTCCCTGTCTTCATATGTAGAAGCAAAACTAAGAGCCCCCCCCTTCATTCCACAGTGGTACATCTGCAGAGCCACAACACTAAAAACTGTTTTTAGATGCCTGTGGTGGACAAAGCACAGATAGCCCAGTGTGTAAGTTTATGCTTAACTTTAAATAAACAGACAAAAGTAATATTTAGCAATACAATAAAAAAGTAGTCACTGTTAGGCTTAGAAAGAATTGTATACAGGAGTTTGTCTTTTTACTTTGATATACATATAACTGTCTCCCCATAAACATGTGTGTGTGTGTGTGTATATATATATATATATTTAAAACGTGTATGGTTTATGTTGAGAGTAAAAACAATTAGGATAAAACTTCATACAGAGCTCATAAACATATTTGTAGTTTGTACATAGTCGTGTATCAGGTGAATTAGATTTGGTACAGAAAATTATTTTACTGGATTTGAGTGAAAAGATTAAATGATCATTTGTGTTCATGCATTTGATATTTTAATAAATTGAATTTAACTTGTTGTTTCACAATCAGATTTATTTTTGTTTTAATTCAAAGCTTCACCATGGACTATCTGAACCATGTGTACTGAAGGAATTGAACCCCAAATACTAGTGTTATAAACCTAGGAGTTAATTGCTGAGCTATCAGCATGAATAGGCTCATTTAATACCAAAACAGTGTCTGTTAGAGTTATGTTTATGAATAGAAGAATATAACGTTAAGTTCTCTTATCAAGAAAAAAATTCTAAAAGTTTTGGTAAAATGTGGTGCCTAAGTGATATAATGATAAATTTTCTTATAAACTCTAACTATACCTCATAGCTGTAAATTAGGTATTGGATATTCTGAAAACATTAAGTGTAATTAATCCAAGCAACAAAGAAAAGCCAACAGATATTTTGGGTATTTTCTATTTTATCTTTACCCAACAAATTAATATGCTGTATCATATGCTGATATTCCAGATACCCTATTTAATTCAGGTTTTTATGTACATAAAAATACCACCAATATGGCAGTTAATATTAGTAATTACTGCTATATATATTTTTCTTGGAAAATTAACTGTCACCCAGTGTTTTTCATTTTTTTCTCTTTAATGTTGTTGGTTAAGATAGCATTTCAAGCTTTTGAAGTGTTTGAGTATGTTTAACCTTTGTGTATATTGGCTGTGATGTAATAAATGGACTCTAAGAAGTAGTGAATGGTATAAAAACAAATAACTTGGGGATTTAGTTGATTTTTTCACCCTTAAAAATCCATTAAAAATGATATATTGACAAGTGTATCTGTCTTCTTAAGCAAAAGCCGAAATACGGGACAGTTAATTGAGTATTGATTCCCAAATATTTTCATTTGTTACAGTCTACTGTATTCTAACTACATTGTGTGTTTATCATTATATTGTTTTTTCTTCCTGTAATGTGTTTCTTTTATCAGATCTTGTACTGATACAAATATTACTGAATTTTGTATTTAGATAATTAGAATAAAAAAAATGTGATGCATTGAACTGGAATGCTATCACAAATGTAGTACATGTTTATATTTTGTTTGTTTATATAGAGAGCTCATCCTATTATATACTTTGGTTTTAGATGCAGGAATATGGTCACTTGAGTGAAACTTATGCACTACATCTAAAAAAAGAATGTTCACAATATATACGAAGCTTGTTATCAGAGTAAGAAAATTTATGATTCAATTATTATTTTCTGTATATATACATTTTCTATACATGAGTAGTATTTTTGTGTAATACTGAGCTGATAATATGCAAAATTTTAAATTACCAGTGGTAGTAATTAAAATTAATTTACAGCCGAATTTGCCTTTTCTGTTGAATTTGTTTGTTTTAATTTAACAATGAGAGGTTTTTTAATAGCTCTAATAACTTCATGAGTAATTTTGAATTGAGAATGGGAAGTTACCCATTTAATTTTCAGCCCAATAGATTTTTATTGTTTTCAAACTCATTTTATTCTTTTAGCAGGGAGGATTAATAATAATTTATGAGAACAATGCTCAATCTGGCAGCCAAGATTATGCACTGTTGCCCAATGCTGCAGTTTTCATTGGGACAATGTTTTACAAAGGAAGTCAGCTTTCAAGACTAATGTGCAAGTAAAATAATTGCACAGAAGTCTGTGAGTGTATCAGGTAGCTTAATTTTAACATTTGTATATATTGGAAATGGTTATAGCATAAACAGACACCAAGTATATGTTGGCTTTGTCTGATGTAACAAACTTCCATCTTTCCTGTGAAAGGAAGTTTTTGCACAATTTTCTGTAGTTTGTCTTTCATTAATAGATCTGTGAAGCAGCTTTTCTACTAAAGGACAAGATCTCTGTGAATTTAATAGCACACAGTTTTGAGGATATTTGTAACTTTTCAACATTCATTTTGTGGTATAACATAGTAGTTACTAGATGACCAGCCTGTGATCTTATGGCAGTCCTGCACATGGTAAAATACCATTTAATTGTTATTTTAATTCTCATATGGTTGTAATAAACACCCTTATTGATGTTAATCATTATATTATAGATACTCATCTTTGAAATATAAGTACTCTGGGCTTTGTTTCTCTTTAGTATTTTGTGATGTGAATTTCCTTTTTTGAAAATTGATGAGACATGTATTCATGGCAGCATTGCATTATGAACTAAGTATGTTAGTGATAAACATGTTGACATAAGTAATTTGTAGAGACATGCCATGCTCTACCAATAAAGTGATTAGTTCTTTCTTTTTTTCAGTAGTTACATACAAAAACTGCAGAAGCTTTGAAATGCTAAGAACAGAGATAATGTTATTTAAATGAAACTCAAATGATGCTTTAATCTCTCCTGTCTTTTCTAAAGTAGATACATCATTTATTTTTTTACATTTATTTTACTGTGTCATTAGTTATTGTAAAGAATATTTTATTAGTAATAGTATATACTGAGTTTCTTGTAATGTTGTTGGTTAAGATAGTATTTCAAGCTTTATATTATGCATATACAGTTTTTATCAGTAGTGCTTAATATATAGGAATGGACTGAGAAAAGAAATGGCTATTGTTTTTATGTTCTTCATTATGCTTACAAATAAGTGATAAAGTTAAGTTATAGCATTATGTGAGCACCTAATTAGCACTGATGAGTATTTCATACCTTGTGTAACAGTGATATTATTCTGTTCTTCTACCACATTTATTTTTATGGGGAAATAATAAAAAATAAAGCTACTACTTAGCAGGAAGCTCAGTTTACAAGCATATATTATTCCCATATTTCATAAATAGCAGCTGTATTTGTGGTTCCTAGATGACAGCACAGATTATTATTATTATATAATGGCTGTTTGTGATATTTCATCCACAAACGTACCTGTTAAAATAATTTCAGTATAAATAAATAACAATGTAACTTAATATTCAAGGTATCAAGGAGATCAGGTATTATGCAACTGACAAATCTGTGTACATGTTATTGATGCCTGACTTTTAAAACACCAGTTTCTTAATTATGAAAACAATACATTATATAGAGGCCTATTTTTCTCCCCTTGAACTGGAATGAAATGAAATTATCAAAACAATATGTTATATAATAATCTACTTTTCTTGA
Organism: Tachypleus tridentatus; assembly: GCF_004210375.1. Classification (NCBI taxonomy): domain Eukaryota; kingdom Metazoa; phylum Arthropoda; class Merostomata; order Xiphosura; family Limulidae; genus Tachypleus; species Tachypleus tridentatus. Next base: position 66,060,812 of record NC_134826.1, on the reverse strand, counting down.
AACTTTCAGTGGGGTCGAGCCTTACAGCTGTGTTTCTGTATGTGTGGTATCATACATTGTGGCCTGTGATGTGTATAATGTCCTCCTTATTAACAGACATATAGAATATGTGATAGAATCAATTCTATGCACATGCAGTAAGATGGGTGAAGTTGGAAGGCATGGATTCTATAAATTTACCCTTAATAAATGTCAGTCTATCACTTTAGCAGTTTTACCATCCTGAGAAATGATTCCACCTTCGGTGCCTCTCAGTGTAATCCAAAATTAGAGAAACTGACTAAATTGATATGATATGATATCAGTATATATTACCATTTAATTATAATGATAAAACAGATGTTCACTTATCAATGCAATTTCAAAAGAATGAGGGAAACAAGTAAGTAATAAAAAACTTGCAAAAATTAAATATGATGTAGGGATGGCTACACTAAACAGTGTAGAAACAAGGTACAAATAAATGCACAAAACTCATTACAGATGTCATCAAATCTTTCCAAGAGTAACTTATCTACAACGAAGCATGGGATTCTTGTCAGTTGGGTGAATTCAGGTTTGAATAAAAGCATTTAAACTGAATAATGCTATACACTCATATGTTGACTAATACAACATCTTACAAGGTTGACTCAGTACTTGATGACTTCTTATGTAGATGTTTTTGTTGTGGTTTTATATATTCATTCTTTCCATATTTCCATACTTTTTAGTACAGTCATCCCTACATCTTACTTAATCTTTGCACATTTCTTTTTCAGTACTTGTATTATACTGGACTTTACATTGTTGCTGTATGATGGTACACATATCAGATGAAACACAGAAAATTCTGCTATGAGATATTCTCTGATCACAATATATTCTCATTCATATGAGAATGAAAAGATAGGTTCACAAACTAATGGGAGAAATGTTAAGATATTTCTGTTCTAACAAAAACCCACAAACTATTTACAGTATTAGTATCTTTATTGCAGTAGTACTTCTTTACATGGAGCATTCTAATTACATATACCAAAATCTAAGAATCGATAGAAGTGGGTCGTTTCAGCAGCAGAGTGCAGCCGTAGTGGAAGCTTCATATGAGATTGCATTCGAAATTGCTAAACAAAAAAAGCCTCACACGATTGGAGAAACACTTAAACCCTGCATGATGAAAGCAGTAAATCTTATTCTTGGAGAAGCCAGTGCAAAGACGATGCAGCAAGTATCCCTGTCAAATAATACTATACAGAGGCTCATTTCTAAAATGTCTATGGATGTGAAGGAACAGGTTTTGACTGAAATCAAGGGTTCCCCTTTGTTCTCCTTTCAGCTCGACGAGTCAACAGATGTAAGTTCATGTTCTCAGTTGCTTGTCTTCGTGAGATACATTAATTCAGGTGACATCAAAGACGAATTCTTATTCTGCAGTGCACATGAAACCACAACAAAAGCTGATGATGTCATGGAAAAAGTTTCAACTTTTTTTCAAGACAAAGATCTTCAATGGGAAAACATGTGTGGGGTTTGTACGGATGGGGCACCGGCTATGCTGGGATCGAAATCAGGATTCCAGTTGAGAGTGAAGAAGCTAGCACCTCAAGCAAAGAGCATCCACTGCATGATTCACCGATAAGCTCTCGCCAGTAAGACTCTCCTTGCCTCTCTGCAGGAAGTGCTTGAATCTGTAATCAAAATTGTGAATTATGTAAAAACTCAAGCACTCAACACTTGCCTATTCAAAGAACTATGCAAAGACATGAATGTTGACCAGGAAGTCCTTCCCTTTTACACAGCAGTACGTTGGTTGTCGAAAGGAAACGTTATTAATCGTGTCTTTGAAATGAAAGATGAAATAAAGCTATTCCTGGAGACTCAAGAAAGGAAAGATCTTGTAGCTCACTTCGAAGATGAAGCATGAAATAAAAGGGTTGCGTACCGAGCTGACATTTTTGACCAGCCAAACAAGCTCAATTTGAAGCTTCAAAGAAGGGAAACACATGTTCTCCTTTTTCAAGATAGTCTTCGGGCCTTTGTTTCCAAACTGCAGAAATGGCGTCGGAAAACCAATCTTGGAAACATCGCTATGCTTGAAAAACTTTATGGAGTGACGGATGAGTCTCAGATCCAACTGGATCAGTTCCTCAAGGATGAGATTACTGAACATCTTCAGTCTCCAGAAAAGGAAGTCGAGTGTTACTTCCTTGAGCTGTCACAGGAACAGGAGGCCCTGGTAAGGAATCCATTTTGTACTGAACTTGATGTATCCAGCATCCCAGATGATATCCAAGATGAATTTCTGGATCTAAAGAACGACTCTTCAGCTCATGATTTCTTCAAGGTGAAATCCGTGACTCAGTTCTGGTGCACTATGTATCAGTCATACTCCAAAATCAGCATGATAGCTTTACGTGTCCTTGTTCCATTTGCTTCCACCTACTTGTGTGAGGTAGGATTTTCCACTCTTGTGGAAACAAAGAATAGGAACAGATTGGATGTTGGAGATGACGTGAGACTGGTTCTAACAAACGCCCGGCCACGAATTTCAAAGCTTGCTGCTGAAATGCAACATCAGGCATCTCACTAGCTGGGTTGGATAGCTGTTCAAACCTATGCTAATATTATTTTAAGAAATATATGTTCTTTTTGTGAATTCAGGTTGGACCAATGTGATTTAATTTGCTAATAAATAATTACAAAATTTTTAAATATTTTTTTAGATGTTTTTTTCCCTCTCCTTCACAGAAAATAAAAGAAAAATTAAGCTGCTGATAGTAAGCCCTAAGTAGGGGGTCACATGGGTTTCAAACTTTTAGGTAAGGGGTCACAAGTGCCAAAAGGTTGGGAACCCCTGTTCTAAAGGCATGTTTGTGTGGGTGTGTATATATATATGTATGCATGTATGTATATTTATGGTTGTATTTGTTTAAGTTATATATGTTTTCTTCCTCATTTACTTCTAAAATAAGATTAGAAATCAGATCAGTGTTTCAAATTTTAGCAAGATTGTATGATATATATTTCTTACCCCAAACAAAAGACAGCATTTGTCAGCTAATCAACCAAGTGAAATGAAAATTTAAGTGTATGTATGTGTACAATCTTGATGCTGGTTCCAAAACTTTCTGTACTTACATTTGTCTCTTGAAGATCCTTGAGATTTTCTTAGATGAAAAACTAACTAGTAACATTTAAGGTTTTTGTGTGTTTAAATAATGCAGAAATCTAATACATATGAAAGACAGTTGTATTTTGGTAATTCCCTGTTTCTACATGTTACTTAACAGGAAAACTATATATACACTCAATGGCCACTTTATTAGGTACACCTGTTCTTTAATGCAAATAGCCAAACAACAAATCATGTGGCTGAAACTCGGTATATAAAACATGCAAACATGACCAAGAGGTTCAGTTCTTATTTAACCAAACATTAGAATGGGGAAGTTGCATGATATAAGCAACTTTGTCTGTGCAATGATTGCTGGTGCCAGACATGGTGGTTCCAGCATCTCAGTAACTCCTGACCTCTTGGGATTTTCACACTCTACAGTATCTAGAGTTTATAGAGAATGGTGAAAAAAACAATAAACATCCATTGAGTAGCAATTCTGTGGGTGTAAACACCTTGGTAGTGAGAAAAGTCAGAGGAGAATGACCAGACTCATTAAAGCTGACAGGAAGGCCACAAATACTCAAATAACCACTCTTTACAACAGTGGTGTGCAGAAGAATATCTCTGAATGCACAATGCATTGAGCCTTGAAGCTGATGGGTTACAGCAGTAGAATTGGTGTGTTTGGTTTTGTTTTGAACCTGTCAAAATTTGAAATCTTCATATGTGTGAAGATAATTATAAAAATAATACCTTAAAAATTTAAAAAAGTAAAGATATTTTGTTTTAGAAGTAGGCAAGTAAGATGCATAATTTAGTGATACATATGTAACATTTGGTTATAATAACCAAGTGAATAGTTCACTTCTAGATTTTTTCTGTAACTGAAAATGATATATTGTTGTAACTGTAAAAGTTTTCACTTTTAGGGATGTTATGAAACTTCTTGAAGTTGCACAACATGGATATGATAATGTTGTGAAAGATATTGAGGTGATTGTATCAGAAAGCTACACTCAAAATAATATGATAGTTGAAAGTGAAACAGATTTGCAAGAGATAAAAGAAACAATTGAAGATAGAAAAGCAATATTAATTTATGTCAATGAGTTGAACCATTTCAGTTTATGTTATCACTCAATAGGTTAAATGAAAATTCTAGGCTATTTGAAAGGCAGTTTTAAATTATAGAAATATTCAAAATGTAAAGTTTGAAGAAAATGTGGTTATTATATATGAATGTTGAATTTTTTTAGACACCTGTGTAGAGCTATAATGTATTGTTCATGATATCCTTAAGTGTACTTTTAAGAAGCTCACTAAATTTACCACACATATAAATCGTTATATTGTATAGCTGTTAAAATATTTCAGCAGAAGAATAGAGTAACATTGGACTCATGGATTCTTTAAAAAGAAATACTTGGAAGGTTCCCTAACTTATTTTATTGCCAAAAAATATAAAACATGATGCAGTTCATGAATTATTCAAATTGTACATATCTAACGATACATTTACAGCAAGGAGTTGTTACTATTTTTATTGTGCCCAAATATTTTTATATATATGTAATCTGAGTTTCAAGACTGTTTCTTAATTCACTCTATAATTATTGATACAAAATTATATATAGCACCAATTATGGGTGTCTGCAGAATTTCTTCCATTGGGGTGATACATTAATATGAAATGAAGAATGAATAAAAAAATTCATTTGCATATGCTGAATGAATAAAGAAAGAATTATGTTTCTAATCTTCCATGGGGGAAGGAATCCCCATGGCACTAATATGTTTTATTAGAGTTCTATACCAGTACTTAAACTTGGGTACATAGTTTGTTTTTTTTTTAACCAAACTCACGTCTTTTTTTTTTTTTTTCACTTCCCAGGTATAAATTATTAACTTGAGAGGTTAATGAAAATTTAGAAAATTGTATGCTATTCATTGTTAAGAGGAAGTCTTAAGCCAACACAATAAAGATGAGGATGAAATTTCTTTTGCATTAACACTAGACATTTTTGACTGACAGTATATCAAAGTTTTACATTATTCAAAAATAAATTCTATTACCCAACCCTGACCAGAATTTCAGGATATTTTTCACAGTCTTGATTAGGTCTGGCATGGCCAGGTGGTTCAAGCACTCAACTTGTAATATGAGGGTTGCGAGTTCGAATTCCTGTCCCACCAAACATGTTCACCCTTTCAGCCATTGGGCCATTATAATGTGATGGTGAATCCCACTATTCATTGGTAAAAGAGTAGCCCAAGAGTTGGTGGTAGGTGAGGATGACTAGCTGTCTTACACTGCTAAGTTAGGGATGGCTGGTGCAGATAGTCCTTTTGTAGCTTTGCACAAAATTAAAAACAAATGAAACCAGTCTTAGATTTTTTTGTCTATGCTAATATCTACCTAATAAATATTATCTTGAAATTTTTACTATCTTTTCCTTTTGTTTCAAACATCTCTGATAAAATTTCATGTTTACTTATTCTTACACTCATCACATAGTTTTTACTCAACTATTTATCACGTAAATCTTTTGGTTTCTTAATGAAAACAAAAAAGTGTTTTACTTTAGAAACTCTCTGTATTTCTTTAGTAACTTTGTTTTTCATTTGTTACATTCTGTGATAAATTTATTATACAAAGCTTTTTTTTTTCTGTTTTTACACCTTTCAGTTAGTGTATACTTAGGTGACTTTAAATGTGTTGTTTTAGTTCTTCTATAGAAGAAATTATCAGATACCTTTCAGTGGAATATAAGAGTTGGCTTGAAGCTGTCAACTCTATCAAATCCACTATAGATAGGTTTGTTCAACAAGTTAGAAAAGAAGAATCAAAAATTGAAACTAAGAAAACTTCATTAGATGTGTATAAAACTATCAAAGAAAAATTACACTGTGCAACAAATTTCAGGTTCAAAAAAAGTACAAGCTAAGTAAGACTTGTTTCTGGGTCAAAAAATTGTCTTGATTCTGAATCTGACCTTTATTCCTCCAGATTAGGCACCATTTTCCTGTACCATGAACCATATGTTTTATAATATACTGCAAAATATTGCGTATTGAACACAACATTGCAAATACTGAAAGTTACAAAAAACAAAACAAAAATTTAGTTGGTATAACAAAACATTTATTGGTTATGAATTAAAAACACACACCTGTCAGTTTAAACAACTTTTGTTCTTCTAAGCCTCTTGTGTGGAGTGTGATCTTCTTTTTTTATACCCCAGCAGTAGTCTGCCATCATGCCAGGGTTCCATTTTCCTTTAAATCGTTGCTCCATCACTGAAATATCTTGATGGAATCTCTTGCCATGTTCATCACTCGCATCACCAAGATTTTCCGCAAAAAAATCCAAATGAGAGTGGAGCACATGAACTTTTAGAGACATGTTACATCCAATATCATGATAATGACTCAGCAGATCATTCACAACTTGCACATAGTCTTCTGAACGATGGTTCCCCAGGAAGTTATCACAAACTTTCATGAATGACTCAAAGGCAAACTTCTCTTTTCTCTTGAGATGTGTGATGAAGGTTTCATCAAGTACAATTTTTCAAATTTGGGGACCTATGAAGATACCTTCTTTAATTTTAGCTTGACTCAGGGAAGGGAACTTATCTGCAAGATATGCAAATGTGGAGGATTCCTTGTCCAAGGCTTTCACAAATTGCTTGAACAAACCAAGTTTAAAATGCAAAGGTGGTAAAAGAATTCTATCACTTTTAACAATTGGTTTGTGCATGATGTTGTGTTTTCCTTGTTCAATTTCATCTCGGATCGGCCAATCCTTGCGTACATAATGTTCAGTTCTTGCTCTGGAGTTCCATAAGCACAGGAAGCAGCAAAATTTAGTATAGCCAAACTGAAGGCCAGTAAGCATGGCCATAACCTTGAAATCTGCACAAATATGCCAGTTATGGTCATCGTACTGTATGCTTGTTAGAATTGCTTTCAGATTTTCATATGATTCTTTCATGGTTGTGCTATGGGAACAGAAGGCAGAGTGTTACCATTGTGTAGCAGAACAGCTTTGATGCTGTCCTTGGATGCATCTATGCAAAGTCGCCAGTTGGTGTTATCATATGGTATTTCCAGTTGCTCAAAAAGTTTAGTGATGTCATTACAAAAGCATAAGTCATCCTTCATGGTGAATAATGCAAGCAGATCCTCTGTACGTTTCCTGTACGGTGTTATCTTCACTCCTTTCTCAAGAAGATTACGTTCTTGAAGCCTTGATGCCAGAAACTCACTTTTGTCTTTGGTTAAATAGAGATCCCTGCACAAGTCATTTAGAGCCTCTTGAGAAATTGGTATTGGTTTATTCTCGCTTTCTGGATGATTGGGCTCCACATATTCACCACTGGAATGTTCATCTGCACTGCTGGAACTCTGCATTTCTTGATCTGGAGGTTTGGGCACAGGTAAATTTCTGAGTGCTCTACTGGGTGCATTGCTGATTGGAAATTTGGGTAAACAATGTGTTTCCTTTTCTTTGCTGTAGTACAGCCTGTAAAGTCTTGCTGACAGAAATAGCAATCATGAGAGTGATCTTTCTGCTCATGCCAAATCATTGGTACACCAAACTTCATGTGAACATTTTTTTCCTGCATACCAGGCACTCAATGTCTTCACACATGTAAGGCAACACACATGAGGAGCCCATGACTTGTCCTGGTCTCCTAAGTCGCAAACGGAGTACGCCTTGTATATTTTCTTGATATGGCGTGTAATACTGCGCTTTTCTTTAGCAAAAGTTAATTCCCCACATATGTAACAGAATCTGTTTGTATCATTTTTGCACTGTCTTGTACTCATTGTTGAAAACAAATAAGATCTGAAAGAAAAAAAATAAATAACATTAAACACAAGCTTTGACGTATAAAGTATTAAGTGATAAACTCAATTAAATATAAGCACACAATAATAAACCAGAAAATATGATTTTAAACTGTACTGTGCTATTTATCATATCACATTGTAGGTGTTACTAAGATTGGTCTCTAGCCCTGGGTTGAAAACCATTTTACAATGCAGTAGAGAATTTTATTTAATAATAATGACAAAAAGGGTATACAGTGACAATTCTGCAAAAACCATGCCTAATTCAACAAAAAGAAGGCCAGAAATGGATTTCCCATGTCATTTTGCATATAAAAATGGCCACATCTCTTGTACTTTTTTGAGTGTTGCACAATGTTATCACAGCAGGTAGGTACTGCTAAAAAAAACAGTGAGTATTATTCAGTTATTAACTAAAAATCTACATAAACTGTATATGAATAACTACTAATTGATTTAAAAAGTGATGGTGTCAGAGGTCAAGAATGTCAAATTATTGCCTGGACTCTATTTTTCATTGCATACAACGACTCAGGTTTCAAGTTCAGCACCTAAGTGGCATCTCATTTGACACCTTTCTTATACATGTGAGACTTGTCAAAATTCCTGAAGCATAAATCATATTATTCTGACAACTGTGGAAAACTTGCTTGCATTAGTTAACTATCAAAGTTTCCTTTCCTAGCATTATGCAGCTTAATTAGTTTATTAGAATGAAACAATCCCATGAAAGAATTCTAAATCTCCAGAAAAAGTATACCTCATGTTCTAATTAATAGCTAATACTGAGTATGTAGAAGGCAATATGTTGACAAACTGCTCTAAATCAGTATTTATTGTAATAAATACTTTCTGATTTTTTTAAACAAAATCAACTCAAAGAAAGTCAAAAAGACTTCTTAAAATGTTTGTATATATATATATATATATATTTATAGAAGTCAAGAAGTTATGCAACTAAAGCCATCCAATTTAAGTTCAAAATATATCCATGATCAGAGAGCATGTATTTTTAGGCAAGGCCAGTATAAAAAAAAAGATGTCAGTGCTGATAGATTTATCTGGAAAATTGATATTTTTTTTTGCTTTTTCATCTCCTTATTATAATCAGATTTATTTTTAGTTTCACTCTAAGAAGGTAGATTTTTTTAGAAGCTAATATATTTTGTATAATATTTTGTAGTTATTTGCTCATATTTAGCTGATGAAGGCTTAATGTTTTGCAGATGTAAATTCCTTTTAGTAAATGTTTATGTACTGTGGCACCTTAAAACTTGTATATATTTTGAGCTCTTAAATGAATTATGGGTATTCTGTAATTTTAGTTACAAGTTACAACAGATAATCACAATATTTTATCCAAAATATGAAATAACTTCTAAAGTGAAATAATTGACCTGAAAACAGTTTTATCCCAGCAGGTAAGGAAGTTTCCTATTTATTAACAAGTATACTATCTTAATTATCAGCACATTCATCTTGTTTAAAACATTTCTTCTATCCTTAACAATAACAATAAAGAGAATTAGGAACATTAATCTGAGGCCTAGTTTTTGAATGAACAAGCTCTCATTTATTCAGAGGCCCTGTTCATCATTGGCACTTTCTTATATCTTAAAACCAATTAGAATGGACTGCAACATTACATTTTCTTTGGGCACGTTTAAGTTCATTTGACTTAATACAAGATTTAGGTAAGCATGTTCTTTTACTTTGTGTTAACAATTTTCTTTTAGTAGAACTGATAAAGCTTTGCAGACAACAAGGGCAGGTAAATTTATAAATTATAAATGATGACTATAAAGCAGGAGTCAGCTCCTTAAATCTAAAAAAAAAAATCAATGTATATGATAGTTAGGTTTAAACACATTTCAAGTGCTTGTGCAGATATTTTTATAATAACATTTTTCAACTGAATTTTAACAATTAAAAAACATTTACCCATGTATGGTAGACTGACAATACAGGATATTTAGATACTACAATCCTAAGCCATATTTGCAACTATTACTCAACTTCAGTAGTTTATTCCTTTGCTCATCTAAGCATTGTTTTGATTTTTTGTGTTTGCTCCAGTTTTTATACCTCACTTAATTTCCCTTGGTGATATTTGTCTTGTGACACTCTTCACCTACATTAATGTGCTCTCTATCCTGGTACTGTATATAAGCACCTCATTTATATAACATTATCATTTTTTCTCAAAAGAGAATTGTTAACAGAATTCTCAGTGCTATGATCATTTGGAAATACATTGGGCATTCTCTATGTTACCTTTTTTTCTAAAGGAAAAAAGTTATTTCAATTGGCAAGATGGTATACAATATGAATTTCTTGATTATTATTTCTGATACAGTAGTAAATAAGGTCTTACCTATTACACCTTTGATGTCTAGTATCTCACAATATTTGCAAAATCAAAGAATCAATATCAGTTGAGATTGGCAGTGACTGTATTTGTAATGAGATGGAGATGTATATTTATTTTGTTGGCATTCCTCTGCTAAGCTCTGAGGTTGCCAGTGAGAGCAGTCCTGGGCATTCTGGAGAGAATCAATTCATTTTTGCCTATGCCATCTTTTAATTTATTAGCTTCTCAGTCTCTGTGTGGGACAGAGATAAGCTGATGGACTTACAATACTAAAGTCCATGCTTTTATTCTCTATAGTGGACATAGCGGATAGCCCAATGCTGCTTTGCACTAACAAAACAAACCTGCCTGACAAAATGTTTTAAACAACAGTAATCAGAACAGTCTTTTGGAGAAATAATAAAAAAAAAAGAAACCATTTAGGGATAAGCTGCCTCTTATTTATTTTTTTCAGTTATTCCATTATGAAATAAGCTCTGGAACTTGCAGTGAATGTTTTTCAGGAACTACATGCAAGAAAGTTGTACATATTAAGGAACATATTTAGTCCTAATTACAGTAAAACTTGTCTAAGCCGGAAACTGCATAAGGCAGAAACCTGTACAAGTTGGAAATATCAAAATTTTGCAACATTATCTTAAGATTTATCTTATAAAAGGCCCTCTATACGGAAAACTATCTTTCACCTAACTAATCTATTAACAATTAGGATTAGAACCTGAGTAAGGCAGAAAAAATGTTTGATTAAATATTAATTTCATATTTAATTAATAATTTCTTTAAATATTAATAAATTCTTGTTTAATTAATAATTTCTTTAAACATTAATAAATTCTTGTTTAATTAATAATTTCTTTAAATATTAATAAATTTTTGGACATTTTGTTGCAGTAAGTATTGGATAAATATATTCTGTTCTTTTTTCTGCTGTCATTATTCCAGAGGTTGCTATTCAAAAGAACAACTGACTGTACTTTTGGTCACATTTGCTGGAGGAAAACTAGAGAAACCATGGGTAATAGGTAAAAGTGAAAATCCACGCTGTTTCAAAAATTTAAGGAAGAATCAACTTCCTGTGGAATGGAAAATGAATAATAAAGCATGGATGACAAGTGCTATATTCGAGGAATTTTTTTTGAACATATTAAACAAAAGAATGGAATGAGAAAATAGGAATATTCTACTTTTCCTAGATAATGCAACTTGTCATCCAAAAGTTCAACTTTCAAATGTTCATTTAGTCTTTTTACCTCCCAGTACATCATCAGTTCTTTAGCCACTAGATTATGGAATTATACAGTGTATAAAATTTAAATATGGAAAATTGATGTTTCAGCATATTAGTGCAAACATGGTCGACTGTAAGAGAGCACCTGAAATGACCATGAAAATTGATGTGTTAGATGCAATTGCATTTTTAAGTCATTCAATCAAATAGGTAATAAAGTGCTTTCGAAACTGTGAATTTATTCTTGATAATGGCAGAGGTTGTGGAGAAGTTGTTTTTTTATGACGATTCTAGTGAAATCCAAACTTTGATTGAGAAAATTGATGCAGATGATTCTGTGAATGCAGAAAGTTTTGTGAACATTGGCAAGATTATTTTAACAGCAACTGATGAAATTGATTTAAAATCTGTAATAGAATCGCAAGATGGTAACAGTGTGAGAGATTATAATCCATTATGACAAGAAAACCCGCTTGTAGAGAAAAGTACACATGTAGAAACAGCTGGTATGGGTAGAGAAAACATTGTATAGAGGAGCGAACAATGTTTTGACCTTCTTCAGTCATCGTGAGGTTCACAAAGAAAGAAAGAGGTAACAGTTACAAGGCTGTAGAATTGGTGTTCTCTTTTAACTGCATGAGAAAGCCCTTTAAAAAAAAAGAAACAGTTGAAATTAGACACTTTCTTCAAATAAATTTGATTAAGATTTTGTGTCTTTATGTATATTTTGAATATCTGTTTTTGTTCATATTATAATAAACGTAGCATAAACAGTATAATAAGTTTATTCACAAACATCTTACTTCCCTTGAGTCAAGCAAGTGTAACATACCACCCAAAAATTATATATAATTAAGGAAATGCATGTTCACAGTCTGAGTTGGAAAACCTGCTTAAGCCACAAATTTTACTCGGGCCTGTGCAATTCTGCCTTAGACAGGTTTAACTGTATGTTGGGATGGATCCTTGATTGATTATTAAAGTACTTTAGAACATTACTCGATGCTATTTCTTTTTTACATATAATGTTTTGTTGGAGTTTGTATAATTATAATTAATGCTTTCAAGTAAAAATTAGTTGTATATATTAAGATTATGAAAGCAATTTTTAAACCTTTCAACTTCAATTAAATAATCATCTTACCCCTTAGACCAGTGGTTCTTAACCCAGTGGTTCAGTGAGTCAGTCTCAGGGGTTCGGCAGAGGTCAAGACACACACACACTGTGTGTGTGTCTCTTCCGTTCACCACACTCATATGATTCGTGATGCCATGCTCCACTTGGCCATCATTGGCTGTGGCTGATCGCTGTCACACCACTTGGCCTTAATATCTGTGCTGTAGGGAACTTTGTGCTCTTAGCAGTCGACTTGTGACTGTAGTAATCATGCGTCATTTGTGATTTTTTTCCTAATCTTTCAATCCCTTCATACTAACTATGTCGAGCAAAAACAGAAAGTGGTCGGACAAATACATACAATATGGATTCACGAGTATAATGGAACATGATGGGAGTCAGCATTCTCAATGCATGATTTGCAATACCGAGTTGAGCAATTCTAGTCTAGCACCAGTAAAACTAAGAGAACACTCCCTAAAGCTGCATGGAGATGGGAAATACAAGAACACAACGCTTGCTGAATTCAAGGTAAAGAGAGCCAGATTCAATGAAAAGGCTACTTTGCCTGTTCTCGTCTTTATACCCATCGACAAACTGATCCTCACAGCATTGTAGGAAGTTGTGTACTTGATCGCAAAGCAGGGCAAACCACACACCATTGGTGAAGCACTCGTAAAACCAACTGCGTTGAAGATGGCGAATATCATGCTGGGGAAAGCTGCTGAACGTATCCCAAATTTCTCTTTCAAATGACACCATCAGCAGCAGAATAGATGACATGAGCAATGACATCTTGGCGTAAGTAGTTGCAGGTCTGATTTTAAGCCCAGCAAAATTCAGCCTTCAACTCGACAAGACTACTGACATTTCCAATCTAAGAGAGCTTGTTGTATTCATGCGCTATGTGAAGAATGATGAGATAAAAAAGATTTTTTATCTTGTAAGCCTCTTGCAACAACAACTGAGGCAGCCAATGTGAAGAAACTTGTGGATGACTTCTTCAGAGACGATCTTTCGTGGGATATGGTTTCAGCAGTTTGTTCAGACGGAGCTCCAGTGATGCTGGGACGAAACTCTGGTTTTGGTGTGCTGGTGAAAGCCGATGCACTACACATCATTGTAATGCACTGTGTTCTGCACAAGCATGTGTTGACAACAAAAACCTTGCCTTAAAAACTGGCAGACCTATTAAAAATTGTAGTAGAATATGTGAACTTTGTAAGAAATAGTGCCCTGAAGCACTGCATCTTCAAAGAGCTGTTTAATGAAATGATCTCTGAATTCGAGATACTTCTGTACCATTCTAACGTTCGGTGGTTATCCCAGGGAAAGGTGCTGAATTGTGTTTTTGCCATGCTTGTGGAATTAACCCTGTTTTTGCGAGAGCACCAACACTGTCATGCAGATTGCTTTGAAAAATCTGAGTTCATTCTCATTTTGGCGTACATGGCCGATATCTTCAATGCTCTCAATCAACAGATGCAGAGCAGTGAAGTCAACATCATCAAAGCGGAAGAAAACCTGAAGGCTTTTCAAAAAAAGCTACCATTACAGAAACTACAAACAGAGAATGATAACTTCTCAAACTTTCCCCTGCTGGACGACTGTGTAAGTAAGATCGAAGATGTGTCTGAAATCTGAGACATTTTTGTACCCGGGGAACTGAAGCAAGCAATTGCCATGCACTTAGATGAGCTCGCAAAGTCTCTTGATGGATACTTCCCCACCAGAGTCATATCCAGTATGGGTGAGACAGCCATTCACGTTTAGTGTTGCAACAGCAGATGTCAATGATGAATACCTCGACAAAATCATTGAACTTCAGCAGAGCCAGGTTCAACAGCAACTTTACCCTTGACCACTCTGTGTAGCGTTCTGTTGATGGCTACATATTGGCTGGCACAGATCCAGTTTCCACTGCTGTGCCATATCTTGATGTGGTTCCTCTACTTTTTCCTTTATCTCCAACTCTCATACATCAACTACAATCAGACATGCATCATCCATCCATTCTCACACTCTGTCTTCATGTATGGCATTTGTCCAGTTCCTCACCAGGTTAAGTGGACTTACTCTACATAAGGCTTCTTTGATATTCCATCTTGTTCCTCATTTTATTGGTAAACTGCTGCTATTGATCTGTCTGATATGGTTATTATCCTTCCCATCCTACATCCTCACTTTTTTGACCAGAACCCTTTGGTTTTTCTCTGTTGATTAGTTGTTGGGCAGTTTGTCAGCCATGTTTTAGTTTATCAGTTATGCTTGTGTCTTTCACTTGCCAGTCTTTTCCATATCGTTTTTTTCCTTCCACAGTTTCTGTCATCTTTGCCTAGATTCACCCTCCTTAGATTCCCTAGATTGGAATTTCAATTTTTGTCCTGCATGCTCTTACCAATGCTCCATTTGAACCTTTATGTTCATGTTTATTATATCACCTTTCCTGCTCATGTTAATAAACAGACATTCTCATTCACATGTGTTCCCAACTAATGTCTGTTGCATTTTGTTTCATAATTCCTGTGTTCTCATTTTCTAGATTGTTTGTTTCTACCCAAAATATCTGCTGCCTCTGTGAGTAATTCTGCATTCACACCCATCTACTTTTTCTATCCTATATTTCTGATTCTTCTGACCTGTACTGCCTCCTATCTCAATCATGCTTTTCCACTGATAAATGACATGGACTCAGTGACAGGTTTAGGGGAGGTTAACTAACACCACCACCTCTTTTTAAGTTTGGAAAAGATTGTCACATTTTTCAAAATTTGCTATTTAATATTTAATCTGTTTATGAATTCTTCCCTTCAGAGCTGGGATGCATGAGTAAATTGCCAAGACATTTTGGGTCATTGGTATGTGAAGAATATTTATCTTGATGTCAATGTTCTCAAACCCGTGGCTGTTCATTTGGCTTTGGATTATTTGTTTTTTCTTGCTAGTTTCCAGCAGGTTATGATCCATTCTAACATATCTACCAGGTGGCTTCTATCAATCACCCAGGGGGACAAGGTTTCATTCCCTGTGTTTTTCACTATGGATCTTCTTTCTTGGGCACAAACACATCAAATTCTTTTGATGGTATGTTATGTCACAAATGCTTTCCCTCTCTTGGTCGATCATCTTTTCCATCTAGATTTCATTTTCCCCTGGTGTAGTTTCTCCATAGTGACATTTTTTGTATGACTCTGTCTGCATCTATATATGCCTCTTATTGATCCCTTTGCCACCTCCCTCAATCCTAGTTACCTTGGTTTTGATCCATGGTTCCCTGTCCTCCAGCCTTGGCTGTCAATTTCTTCAGACAAGATTGGTGTCATCTGTTCCTTTATGTTTACCCTCCCATTGATTTACTTCTTCGGGTGGTTTCCATCATCCATGCTACTCCTTGGTTACCTCAGTTCATCTGACTTCACATGGTTCCTCCACTTCCTCTTTCCTTCTGTCCCAACCAGCTTCATCTTACACTGTCCGTCCTTCATCTTCCCAGATAGAATGCAGTATAAAAAAAACAACTAATCTTGATACAGAAAAGAAGTACTTATCAGAAATACATTTTCATTTATGAAGATCATAACTCTTTTAGCATATGATTGAGTTTTGTTATCAAATTTACTTTTGGGCCTAAAATAATTATTCTAATATAATTATCAGTCCATACAGCATGTACATAACTATCCATACATTATTGTTAAATATGACTAACTGATGTCATAAATATAAATTTCATTATGTAATTTTCATTGCATTGTTTCATATTTATATACTTTTTTTGTCACATCCATGTGATATTTGTAAATAAGACTTCTTTCATTTCAGAGTTATATATTTAAAAATGGTATATTTTTACTTTCCAACCATATATACATTTGAATATAAATTTGTGAATTTTCTTAAAGCCATGCTAGATGTTAATATTAGAGACCTATTTTTCAATACAGCTAATTAATTGTGCACATGGTATCTTTTCACATTGAGCTAGGAAATATTATTTTTTAATTCAACATCATAATAGTTACTAATTATAGAAATCTAGTAGTTGGTAGTGAGGCGTTATATACAGTTTTTGTGTATGCACGGACTATAATACTATATATTTAGTGGTGATTTTTAAGACAAAGTAACACTTTACTATCAAAATATGTGGAATTGGTTCATATTATATATACTCAAGAAGCACTTTTTACCAATTAATATGCTGGTGAAATATATGTGTAAGCTTCAAAACTAGTATCAGACTAACATTTTAAGATATATATATATATTGTATTTGTACATATTGTGTACATATGTTGTATTGTGTGATGTACACATTTTTATACTAAACTATAATTTTGATTGATTTTATTCATCTGATTCAGGTGGTTGAAAAAGATCAAAAACATATTGATTTTAATCAAGCAGAAATGTGATTGCAGCAAGTTAAGGATGATTTAAAGTCTAAGCAACTGGACCAAGAAAAAGTAGAAAACTGATTGATAATAAAGAAAAGTAAATAAATACGTTTAATTCTGATCAACGTGTAATCACAACTTAAAATGTGCTCAGGGTTATTCAAGTTATGTTCTGTTTCATTTATATTGCTCAATAGCCACCCTTACCCTGTGTTGCCCAGGTCCAATGTTTACTAATTTTTAAGCAGAAAGGATCAAAATGTAATTTTTTTTGCAGGAATACAGTTTTATAACAACAGGTCTTTTAAAAAATATTGTATAAAAAAAGCCTGAACTCTTTTTCAACCATTTAGTTAGTATAATCAATCATTCTCTCAGCTAGCCAAACAATTCAACTTATTTTGTTGCAAAGACAGTATTTAGAAACTCGCACAAATATATATGGTTTCAGCATAAAATTAAACCCTTAATTTTAAAATGTATTATTTGAATTGTGAACATTTTTTTGTTTTTACTCTGCATAATATCAATGATTGTACTTTCCTCATTTTTATTATATTGAAGCAATTGATTTATATTGTATATTTATTATAATTTTAATAATTTTATTAATAAATTTATTATAAATTTAATAACGTTAATACCAGATGTTGGTTATTGATGCTTAGATACCTATTTTAAATAGTTAACAAACCTTTTTATGTTCAGTACATTATTGCAAAAAACAGTAATATTGCCAGTAATATAGAAGAGGTGATGTTATTTTTGGGGAAAAATTAGATAATATGTAATAAATATGCTTTATTTTTAACAAGTTATAAGTTATTTAAGTTGTGTGCATTGTTCAAGTACAAGTAACTTATAAAATATGGTTAGTAATTAAAGATTTGTTCTGTCATTGAAATGAAAACCTAAGTCGGTTTAACTGATGTCTCGTTATAGAAGGAATTTTATGTAGCTTTCAAAAAAAATGCTACTTTACTATAATTTTCAGGAACAATAACATAATTGGTAAAGAGAATATGGAAATTTTCTAAATCTTTGGTGTGTTCCTGTATCTTTTAAACTTCCCTGTAAATACTGTTGTCCTTCTCAACAAGAGCTAAGTCTTATCACTTTCCTATAAAACTCTAAATTACTTCTCACACCAATTTTTTTTCACTCTCTGTTGATGTAAATAACATATAATTTGCTCCAGTAATTTTTTTGTACTTGAGCTTTATTAGTTGTTCATATCACATTCTGGAGATTATAAATGCTTAAGAAGGAGCAATACAATCTGAGTAGCCCTCATGTGGCACAGTGGTGTGTCTGTGGACTAACATACCTAGAAACTGAATTTTGATACCCACGATGGAGAGAATAGATAGCCCATTGTGTTAATTTGTTTTAAATTAAAAAACAAACAAAAAAATACAATCAGAGGAAGAGAAAGATTATCATTTGAGAAATAGAACATTGTGAATTATCATTCTAACATGTTAAAGTTTCTGTGGTAAACATGAACCAATGCTTTAAGGTAAGCAGAAAATTTCTAAAAAATGTTTGTTATTTACAGGCAAGACTTCTTCAAGCAGTACAAAAATATAGGTTGAAGTGATTTTTGTTGCAATTTACTCTAATTAAATGTTATAAAATAATAAGATAGAAATTAAAAAAATTAGTAAAACAGCATTGATATAATTTTTAAATTATTTCTTACTTAAATGTGTAAATTTGATATATGAGTGTTCATTTTAATAGATGTGACATCAAATATGTGTTACATTATATTGACCAATTTAAATATGCTGTCATCATTTATTGTGAAATATATATAGTTTTATACAGGCTTTAAAGCTACAATCAGTCTAATTTATATTTGCATAAAATAAGGAAAACATGATTCAGTTAAATGATAAATATGCTTGATCTGTAAACCTCAGACCAGTTCTCACCTGAACATATTATTTCATGAAAATATTACTACTTATCCTAATAGTTAAATTCTAAACAAAAATGTAAATCATTTTATGCCTTGAAACTTACATAAAATACCACACATTCACAAACACAGCAAAACAAGCCAACATCAAATTAACATTAATGGCTTTAAAATTAGAGTAACATTAGTAGGAGAAGAGTAAAAGAAATGTTAAATATTTGTGAACAAAAACCAAATTAAAAAAATAACACAGTTCTCACCATGCATGTCTTATAAACTGGAACAAAGTGCTCATGGCATATTTCTTTATTAATTCACACAATGTACAACAGTTACCTGATGATGACCACATGAGTGGTCCAAATGTTTTAATTAAGTTAAACAAGAAATTAAATAAACAGTTCTCTCAGAAGCTGTATCTTTGAATGTTTATCTAAAGGTCATATACTTGTTTTATTTTTCCAATACAGTACCTGGACCCCTCGGTGTGGATTCCTTTACGTGGTGAGGGGACCTCCCAGGGAAGGTTCTGTTCTTTCAGTTTACCTCCTCTGGGATCTAAACATCCACCCACGTGTTTGCCGTGCATGGCGACCCGTGAAGGGGAGGAGAGGATCCTGGTGGTTGAGGGGTCTAACCCTAACACACCAGTTTGACCTTGAATATTTGTAGACAGGCAGCCTTTGAGTGGCCCCCCTTGGGTCAATTGGCTGGTCCACTTGGGCTAGAGTCAACCAAGTACCAGTGTTGTAAGTTCTCAACAGGTGTTGTGGAAATTGTGTCTGATGCTGGTGTTTGGGTATAGTGCTCACAAAACCCTGGCGTTGCTGCAATGTCCTTGCATGACTTTGTAGTGCGTCCCCTCGTAGGGCTCCATGGTGGGTGGGGTCAGTGGGTACCAAAATTTTCCTTTTTCCCTATGGATCCTCCTTCAAAAAATTTAAATAAAATAGTGAAAAAACAGTCAATAGGTAAACAACCATGTCTTGAAGACTCTGAGCAGCAATCTTCAACATCTGTAACACACTTACCTCATTTTCTTATATTATATTTTCTTTCAGAAAAACCTTTAGGGCAAATGTTCCCCTTTTTTATTTAGAAGGGACTAGATGGTCTTGCTGGCTCTCCAAGGTCAGTAAAGAAGCTTTGATCTGGAGACATGTTGGTTGAAACATCCACAACCCAACACAGTGAACTCCTCTTGAATTCAAAGGCAATTGGGGATATACCTGTTGAGGTTACCCCTCATGCTACCTTGAATTCATCATGAGGAGTTATTGTTGAGAGGGATTTGAAGAACGTCCCCGAGTCAGAGATTCGTGCTGATCTCTCCACAAAAGGAGTTTCTGCAGTGAGGCACATCTCCACTTGCAAAGATGGAGTTACACTGCCAACAGATAACCTCGTTTTGACATTTACATCACAATGTGCACCTACCACCATCAAGGCAGGTTATCTAATTTGGAGGGTACGGCTGTACATTCCAAACCCTCTCCAATGTTTCCAGTGTCAGAGGTTCATCCACTGAAAGATGTCTTGTCGTGGTTCCCTGACATGTGCTCATTGTGGTGGCAAGGACCATGATGCCTACGAGTGTGACACGGACCCACATTGTGTCAACTGCAATGGTTCTCACCCTTCCTACTTTCCTTCTTGCCCAAAATGGTTGGAGGAAAAAGAGGTGCAGCGTTTGAAAACGACTCATAACATTAGTTATCCTGAGACTCGGAAATTGTTGTCTGCTACTTCATCTTGGACATATGCTGCTGCACTTCATTCCACAACTACAGTGGGAGTGCAGACAGATCTCTGTGCTTCCAAGAGAATTGTTTTCAAAACAAATGAAAAGCCTTTTGACCTCCATGGTTAAAAAGTTTGATGAATCGACTTCCACACCCATTTCTGTTCCTCCCATACATTTCAACAAACCTCAAGATCCACATCCTTCAGTTTCAAATACAGCCATTTCTTCTGATACATCTTTTTCTCCCACCCCAAGATGCAAAACAATCATTTGTTCGCATCCTCAGTCACTGGAATCCCCTTCCAATAACAAAGACCTGCCCAATCGACCCAGGGCAGGATCCATGGAGGCCGATAGACCTCCTCCGACTAAGGATAGTAAAGAAAAAAGAAGTGGTCCTAAACAGAAGAGTTCTCCAGCCACTTTGCCTACCCATCATTAAAAATGGCCACCTTGATACAATGGAACTTTCGAGGTTTACGTTCTAATCTGGATGATATCAAAACACTGATTGCTTCCTACCATCCTGCATGTCTTTCCTTACAAGAAACATTTCTAAAACCAGCTGATACAGTCACCATTCGGCAGTTTTCTCTGTACAGAAAAGACAGGCTGTGTGATGGACGAGTACATGGATGGGTGGCACTATTGGTTGATCAGCACATGCCCACCTTGTCTTTGTCATTCAACACACCCTTGGAGGCCGCAGCCATCCGTGTTTCCTTGGGTCATACCATCACTGTTTGTTCTCTCTACGTGTCCCCTGGAGACACATATGATCAATCAGACCTTGATGCTCTCGTTGAACAGTTGCCGTCTCCCTCTAATCCTGAGGTCTTAAATGGATATCATCTCCTCTGGGGAAGTGCTGTTATTGATAGGAGGGATCGCTCTGTAGAGCGTACGCTCTCTGATCACAATCTTTTTCTTTTCAACACTGGTTCTTCCACTTATTTTCATGCACCTAGTCAGTCCTTTACTGCTATTGATCTCTCGGTTTGTTCCCCTTCAACATTCTCCCATTTTGCATAGAGGGTCGACACTAATCCGCTAGGAAGTGATCATTTTCATATACTTTTGAGAGAAACTGGCCGTGGTCGATGCCACCCTACCCACATGCCCCAGTGGAAGCTGAGCAGACTGGTCCACTTTCACTGCTCTTGCAGAACTTCATCCTGCCATCATGAATCAGCCATCAATAGGTGACTGTGTGGCAGCAGTAACTGACTGTATTATACAAACAGCTGCTCAATGTATTCCTAAAACCTCGACACGTTTTCCATGATATTCTCGTCCGTGGTGGAATCCTGCTTGGCACTGAAGGCTCAAAAAATGGACCTGGAATACTTTCCGTAGATATCCCACACTTTCGAACTGCATCGCTTTCCAGCAGGCCCGTGCATGTGCTAGGTGGGTAAGACGTCAAAGCCAGAAGGAATCTTAGATTAAGTTCACAACTAGCATATCTTCTATCACTAGTTCCAAGGTCATATGGGACAGGATTCGAAAGGTCAGTGTGCACTACAATTCTGTCCCCCCTCTCGATCTTACTATCTGATGGCCAAAAGGTAGCTGATGTCCGGAGCATTTCCGATACTCTAGGTGAAAGCTTTTGCCGGGTATCTAGCATTTCTGCTTGTTCCTCCACCTTCTTAGCCATCAAGACTCGGGCAGAGCGTTCACCTCTTTCCTTTCAAATTGACTGTCTCTTTGACTATAATTGTCCCTTTACACTGGTGGAACTGAAAATGGCCCTTCATTGGTCTGGCAGTACATCTGTTGGACCTGATGATGTACACTATGACATGCTGCACCATCTATCTCCTGCTTCTCTTGATGTCCTTCTAATTGTCTTTAACCAGATCTGGCAGGAGAATGATTTTCATGATGCCTGGCTCCAGGCTATTATTTTACCTTTCTCTAAGCCTGGGTAAGATCCCAAGATTCCTTCAAACTACCATCCAATTGCTTTCACGAGCTGTCTCTGTAAGACCTGAGAGAGGATGGTTAATGCTCGTCTTGTTTGGTTCCTTGAATCAAACAACCTCCTCTCGTCTACCCAGTGTGGGTTCTGACGACAGCACTCCACCACGGACCACCTAATTCGACTTGAAACATCAATCAGAGAAGCCTTACTCAAATGCCAACATCTTGTTTCAATATTCTTTGACATTGAGAAGGCTTATGACACAACATGGAGGTATGGCATTTTGTGGGACCTCCATGTATATGGGTTACATGGCTATTTACCCATGTTTCTTAAAAATTTGTTAATGGACAGGAGATTCCAAGTTCATGTAGGTTCAACACTTTCCTCTTCTTTTTTACAGGAACTTGGGGTCCCTCAGGGCTGTGTTTTGAGTGTCACACTTTTCAATATAAAGATAGATGCCATCACTGAACAACTCCCTCTCACTGTTGCGAATGAGCTCTATGTCAACGACTTTCACATCTCGTGTCAGTTGTCGAACATGAGATATATTGAGCAGCAACTACAAACTGTCCTCAATTATGTACTGAAGTGGACTACGGCAAATGGCTTTAATTTTTCTCTCTCTAAAACATTTGCATGCACTTTTGCCACCAACTGGGTATCCATCTTGATCCTGAACTCCGTATTGGTGAAGTTTCACTGCCAGTGGTCCCTGAGACCAAGTTCTTGGGGCTTATCTTTGACCGTAAGTTGATCTTTATACCACACTTAAAGCAGCTATGGGTCAAATGCACAAGAGCACTGAACATCCTCCGTGTCCTCTCTACCGACTGTTGGGGAGTGGATCGATGTTCTATGTTAAAGGTATATCGTGCTCGTATTCAATCAAAACTCGACTATGGATCAATGGTCTATGGCTCTTCCAGACCCTCGGCCTTAAAGATGCTGGACCCCATTCATTATCAAGGACTTTGACTCTGCACTGGGGTTTTCTGCACCTCTCCAGTTTAAAGCTTGTACGTAGAATCACATGAATCACTTTTCTTCTCTGCACCTTCGCCGTTTGCAACTGTGTTTACTATATTCTTTGAAACTTCATTCCTTACCAAAGCATCCATGGGGATGTGTTTTCCTTCCTCAATGGGCCATACCTTTTCAGAACAAACGATTTGCCATTGCTCCTTTTGGCTTTCGCATCAAGGCACAATTGGATGAATTGGGTTTGTCCTTGGATAACTTTGCAGAATCCACTGTTCAGCCCATCCAACCATGGCTTATTACAGCCATCAAATGTAACCTGTCTTTCAGTCATCTGAAAAAGGCTGATACTCCCGATTGGAAGTACCGTCTATTATTTACTGAACATCTTTCAAACAATCATTCCGTTCCAATTTATACGGATGGTTCCAAATCAGGTAATTCTGTGGGCTCTGCCATGGTTTGTTGCGGTTCGGTGGTTGCGTGCAGAAGCCCCTCTCCAGCTTCTGTGTTCACTGCTGAACTGTATGCCATATTTCTTGCCCTGGATCACATTGAAGCTGAGCAGTACTCCAACTGCACTATTTATACTGACTTGCTTAGTTCTCTACTGGCCCTGGAATTGCTTCACGTTGGCTCACACCCTGTTAAAAAACCGACTGGCTCATTTCTCATTAACATCTACTTTTATCCAGTTTTTCTGGATACCAGGCCACGTTGGTATTTGTGGGAAAGAGCTTGCAGACACAGCAGCTAAATCTATCTGCTCTGGCACTCTTACTACTGTACCTGTTCCATACATGGACTATGGTCCTGTATTCAAGGCTCGGCTCCATGCCAGCTGGCAGTCCACTTGGAGTGAGCAATGCGACAACAAGCTTTTTCAAATAAAACCCTATATTGGGCTTTGGGCATCTAGCTTCCAAAAGGTTCGGAAGGAGGAAATTGTTCTAACTAGACTACGCATTTGTCACAGTTTTTTAACTGATCATTTTCTTTTATCTGCAACTGTTGCACCAGTGTGTAGTTTGTGTAACACTCAAATCACTGTAAGCCACATTTTACTTTCTTGTCATCGTTACGACTCTCAACGATGGCACTATTTTGAACATCTTTTGTCTCTGGGTTTGTCTGTAACATTGGACAGTGTTATTGGTGACGGTGACACTGTCAACCTTGATAAAGTTTTTAGTTTTTTAATGGCCATTAATTTTTTTAATATCATTTAAGTGTTGGATATTTATTCATTACACCTTTTTAATTGTGGCTCCCTTTTAAGAGTCTCAATCTCTCTAGTTCAGTTTGAAATTGGAAAATGGCGAGAACATTAAATAACTCGACATCAGGACTGGAAAGGTGACTGACGGTGGTTCTTGTACTTACCTGTTAGTCTTCCTGGCAGGTTATGATTGTTATGAACTTATGATCATTACCATTTTGCCAGGGAAAGTCCTTTACAACTTCTCTTACTCTGCTTTCTCTCTTAACATTGTAGACTAGGTGTCAATATTGGTTTTCTGCTTTTTTCTGTTTTTCAATGGTGTTTTGTTTTATCTTCATTTCTTTTTCTGTATTTTACTACATTTAATTTATTTTTACCTTTTAACCGGACGTTTGGCACAGATGCCTAGCTGCTTTGTGCCATAAAACACTAAATCAATCAATCAATCAGTATCTGGAGCTGTAATGACCAATGTTCTATTCAAGCAGAACATACGTGAAGCCATAGCAGTTATTGGAATCACTCAAATTCACAACTTGTAGAGGGTTTTCTTCATATCTTAATAGTATAAATATTTAGATTAATCTATTTTTTGTAGGCAGAATAATGCAATGAAATTGAAGTTAGTCAGTACTCTAGTTTTTTGCAACAACCTGAAGCACAAAGTTTTTAAACAGCAAGTGAACTTAGAGGAAATACAAGAGCGATGCAGTTTACAAGACCAACACTTGGAGCATTTGGAATCCATACTTGCTGATAAAGAAAAATATTAAAAACAGTTACAAGAACGATACGAAAAAGTTATACAAGAAAGAAATAGAAGGTTGTAAAATGTATTTTCTGAATGTTTAACTGATTGAAAAGGTTGACAAGCAGATGGTTAGATTGTGTAATATAAAAATATAATGATAGTGGACAAAGTTAGCTGTACTTGTACTAGAAATATAAATAAATAAATCAGGGATTGAAAATTAATGACAAAACTAAATAACCACATTAAATTGATATGTTAACTTCAGTTAATGTAACTAATGTAATATCTAATTGTCAGGTCTTAGAGAAAGAATCACATATAAATCAGTCACTAAAATTAGTTTTGTGGTCTAGGATAACATTGATAACTGAAAGTGAGAAAAATGTAGGCTTTTGAAATTAACCTCTCCCATCTCCCAGTTAAGAAACAGTAACATTTATTTAATTATATTATCATTAATAACTTCATGTGATTATAAAATACTAAAGTAACAAGTTAATTAATAGCTTCTCCTTATAATGGGTTAACGTTAGCTCAGGAATAAGTTAATAATATCATTTGTAATGGATAGTTTAATATTGGATCTTTAAGGCAACTGAACTGATTGTGTATATTTAGGTAGCAAAGTATAAATCACATCAGATTCAGAAATGTATATTTTTATATTTTAAATATAGAGATTGTAGCTGTTACTAGTTAAACACTGACACCAGTCTGTCCACTTCTGATGATGATGATGATGTAATCAAACCATATCTAGAGTTAGAAATTTATATCTTTAGTTATTATTCTTTTCTCTCTTTTGACTCATTTTCTCTGCAACTGGCAGAACTTTGACCACTTGATACTTTGCATTTAAAAGCAAGCTTTGAACCTGATGTTTCTGACATCTAGCCTTTAAGATATGTTCAGTCTCAACAGAAATTCTGCTGGATGTTCTTATAGTTGCTGGTGATAACTAGCTTTGTAACAATCTCTATAGCAGTGCTTCTCAGCTAGATTTGTCAGATGACTCGCATGCCCATGCTTTGATTGTTGTGAACCTGACCCCCCCCTCCCCATTATGTCTACAAGAATAAAAAATATAGTTAATTATAATTCATAATAAAGGTAGTATGTGCACTTTCAGGCACTTCAGGGATTAAATATATGTATGTGTGTATATATATATATGCATTCAGCACAAACAGCTTAATTTTGACTGCTGTGTAAGGAGGTCATGACCCACTCTTAGAGAAACACTTCTATTTTGATACTGAATTGCTATAAATAATATCATGATCTCAGGCATAGTTTAGTAAAAATAGTATACTTCTATAAAAGAAGAAAGTCATTGGATCTCTTTCAGTTTTTAGGTTGATGAATGCCTTTGGATTCTTCATGCAACATTATGTGTTCCAAAACTTGAAAGAAGTATAAGGAAATACCTGGTGTGTGCCTACCAGATATGGAATACTGTACATGGTTTAGTTGTCTCATACATTTAGTATTGATTATATATAATTTTAGGCACAAGCCCATAGCACTGGCTGAGTGACATTAAAAAAGTATACTGTTTTTATAAATTTAAGAAATAAATATTGGTGGGGCAGTTTTAAATTTTGTGGTATTTTATTTCATAAGTGAAGTGTTGTATTTAAAGAAAACTGATTGATGAAAGGAATCCCAATTGTAATTCTTAGAATTTATGAGTGAAGTTAAGAAAAATATGTTATAATTGGTTAACCACACTGCCTCTGCAGGATTCAGTGCTGACTAGTATCCAGCTCTGTCCAGCAAGATGGAATATAACAAACATAATGGTGACCATATTTATTAGCTTTCACGAACAATTACAATTACGGTTAGATAAGTGAACTACAATGATGTATGAGGCTGAGATCTAGTATTATCTCATGAATGAGCATATTTAATGTTGTAGTATAAATGTTTTGAAATATTTTTATTACAAAATATAAAATTCTGTAAAAAAACAGTTAAAAATTGCTCTCAATTTAAATCAGGTGAGACATTTTTAATATTTTGCACAATTGATAATTTTGGCAAGGTGTGTACTTTCCATTATTTTTACTTATGTAAGTGACAAAGGTTTAGGTGTAAATAAGTATAGCTTATAATTTAATTATAAATAATGTTTAAGTGTGTAAATAAGTATAGCTTATAACTTAATTATAAGTAATGTTAAAGTGTGTAAATAAGTATAGCTTATAACTTAATTATAAGTAATATTAAAGTGTGTAAATAAGTATAGCTTATAACTTAATTATAAGTAATGTTTAAGTGTGTAAATAAGTATAGCTTATAACTTAATTATAAGTAATGTTTAAGTGTGTAAATAAGTATAGCTTATAACTTAATTATAAGTAATGTTTAAGTGTGTAAATAAGTATAGCTTATAACTTAATTATAAGTAATGTTTAAGTGTGTAAATAAGTGTAGCTTATAACTTAATTATAAGTAATGTTTAAGTGTGTAAATAAGTGTAGCTTATAACTTAATTATAAGTAATGTTAAAGTGTGTAAAGAAGTGTAGCTTATAATTTAATTATAAATAATGTTAAAGTGTTTCCAATATGTCATTACTGAGCACAGAATGAACTATACATTTTATTTTTCTGAAAACAGAAGTTGAGATATTACAGTTTATAGATTCATATATATACTGTAAAGATACATGTTATAACATTTTAGTTCATGTGTGAAAACTTATACATCAAAAATCTGTTTCAAACTATATTTTCCAACTGCTTTTAGACCTTATTGAGAGAGAGAAAGAAGTCTGTATTTCACAGCATAAATCACAGACGTTGTGTGGGTTTATTCTTTCAGGTCAGCTCTTTCTAGTTTGGAAGGATCTCACTGACAATACTCTAATAATTCATCAGTAATACTTTTATTGTAATTTGTGTGTCATAACAAAAAAGTTCATTTATATAACTTCAAATCCATGGTTATTAGACAAGCACTACACCATTGAACCAGTTAAGCGTGCTTACAATGGCCTAAGACAAACAAAAGCTTCAGTGAACAATAAGTCAATTAGATTTTGACAAATAACAATAAATTTAATTTTTATTAATATACAAGGTTTACAGTGTCATTTCTATTTATTTTCTAAAGATGATTATAATTTTAAAATGTAAGATGTGATTTCTTTGTTTTTTAGATAACCTTCTTACTAAAGCACAGTCTGAATTACATGTACCGGATGAAGTGAAAAAAATAATAAACATCAGGTTGAAAGAAGAATTTCAAAATTTGAAAAAAATGAGAATTGTGTCCAAATCAGAAATAGAGTTAAAAGTTAAATTAGCTGAAGTTTAAAAAGAGGTAAGTTTGTGTTGTATTTTCTCATTAGTAGTTAAGTTTTAGTAAATATGAATCTATAAACCTGCTCAGAGACATGGCTTTAATATTAATTTCTCTGTTTGTTTTAGGTCAAGTTTCACTATGGTAGATAATCAAGTATTATATAGAGAACTTGTTCTTTAGGTCATATTTTACTATGGTGGATAATCAAGTAATGCCAGTGTATTTAGAATTTGTTTTTTAGGTTATGTCTTACTATGGTAGATAACCATTAAATTCTTCTTTAGGTCATATTTTACTATGGTGGATAATCAAGTAATGCCAGTGTATATAGAATTTGTTTTTTAGATCATGTCTTACTATGGTAGATAACCATTAAATACCAATATGTATCATTTGTTCTTTAGGTCATGTCTTACCATTGTAGATGACCAAGTAATACCAATACATAATTTGTTTTTTAGGTCATGTCTTACTATGGTAGATGACCGTTAAATACCAATATGTATCATTTGTTCTTTAGGTCATGTCTTACAATGGTAGATGACCAAGTAATACCAATACATAATTTGTTCTTTAGGTCAAGTTTCTGAAATTTATTACTTCTTTGTACCTACTATGACTTTCTTCCAAATCAAATCTAAGTTATTTCAAAAGCCTCTTAACCTGGTAAAGCAGACTATAGAAATTTAAGATTAAATTGAATTCTTAAACTGTTACTGTTCTAATATACAAGCATGTTTTACTGTCAGTGGATGTTAACATGATTACATCTGTTTTTGAAATATTTTGTCTAATTGAAGTATGATTTTTACACATAAACAGTCTGGTTTATATTAACAAGCCACATACTGAGGAAGTCATGAGGACTTTTTGTTTAAGGGAAGAAAAATGTTTCTTTTTTATTGTTGGTTACTAGTTGAATATGAACTTCTTAAGACAAACATTAGGATGTTTAATTGTTTTAACTATTGTTTCATGATCAAATTGTACTAAATGTTTTCTATGTATGTATTATCTATTGAATAATTTCATTAAAACAACTACTTTGAGTATGGTCTTGCCATAAGCTTGTATGTATTTTGTTTTTAATTGTAATTATTTTGATATAGCTATTAAATACAAAGAGAAATAGGAGAAGCTGGAAGAGAAACTCGAGAGGAAAATATGTTTTGAACTATAGTCAGTGTGATTCCACAGATGAGCAACTGAGAAAAAAAAATTGAAAGAGGTCATTGGTATTTCAGTTGTGATTATTTAGTGTGGGGAAATTATGAGTTATAGTTATTTGATTTTAATGTATTGTTTGAGTAATATATTTTAATTCATTTCTTTTTGCACTGAAAAACCTCAATTTGTGTATTTTGTTATTGTAGAAATTCTACAGAGATTTGATTGTGTTTGGTACAATGTCAATCAAGCTGATAAGATTGTTTTCATAATATGATTTAAATAGGTATTAACTGTTTTTTTCAAAATGTACATATCTCCACTCACACTACAGCTTTATTTGACTGCCTGGATTCCTTCCACTGGCCTTCCAAGCTTTACTGTGATTTTTCTCACTTTCTCCAGTCTTTTATACCTTTTTATTTCCAGCACACAGGTAAATTATGTCTCTCTTATCCTGCCTTTGATATTTAGAGGTGTACAACTATTGGTTGGAGGGGATCACAATTCACTTTTGCCTGTACATTTTTTATTCCATTAGCTTCTCAGTCCCTCTGATGGATGGTGGTAAGTTGAAGGAATTACAACACTGAAGGCTGGGTTTTGATTCCCTGTAGTGGACATAGCACATAGCCTAATATTGCTTTGCTTTCAAATAATCAACCAACCATCAAGAACTGGTTTTCATACAATATAATTTTAAAATGTATAAGTTGCCTCTTTTTTATTTTCTTTAGTTGTTTCATCAAAAGTGTAATGGTTTGGGTCCTTCCCTAGTTCATTTTGAGCCTACATATTACTTGATGGCTGAAAGTCTGGGATTGAATATCTATTTTTATCTCCATCCATGAACATTGTGGTTCATTTAGTGCAGTTTCCTGTTTAATTATATGAAGGGAAAGCTATGTTTTTGTCTGCAATGGTTGTAGAAACTACATAGTTTTGGCTTCCACTGCCATGTCGAAGCATATTCCAACTCTCAAATAATGCAGCTGGTCCTCAAAATTAGAAGTTCTAAGGCAGAGTTTGTAGTTACCCTAAATAGATTAGTTTTCCCTGGTGAGATTGGTAAGTCTATGGACTTACAACTCTAAAGTCCAATGGGTTTCTTTTCCACACCCAACTTTGTTGAAAGACTCTTTGGATCAACAGCTTCATTAATGACAAACTGCACCACTGTTAGTATTGGTTGGTTCAATTGTCACCTCCTTTTCAAGAATCCTGACCACTGACATCAGCCCCTTCACAGATCGTGATTACAGTGTTCTGACTGAGCAACAGAGCTTTTGGATATGTATGAAATATATTCTTGGTACCAATGACTTGAAGTGCAGTTTAGTCATTCTATTTCAGGGTTTTATGGACATGTGTGAATGGGATTCTTCTGCAGTAAATATCTGTGATTTGTTAATGGTAAATTTGAACAGTATATTGATAGCACACAGTTCACTTCTTTGGAATATATTACTTTAATACAAATGGTTTGTGTACTGTTGATTTATTATTCAGATTTATTCCTAGGAATTCACAGACACCTACTGTAGAAGAATCCCACCCAAACATATCCATAAAACTCTGACATTTGATGAGCCAACTAATAGTATACAGTGGGAAATGGTAGTAGAATAAGACATGAATGACAGAAGAAGTAGGCCTACATACACAGAAATGTAGTAGTAACAAAAACAGTGTAGAGGCTACAATCATGCTATGTAACCATAACAACATATTTTGATAAATGGGATGAAAGAGGTGAGTGTCTTGGTCTAAAAGGTAGTGATCTACAAGAGTTTGTTAGACAACAATAAGAACCAGAGAGAGGGAAGAGTGTAGGTAGGTAAGAGAAGAAGAAAGACTAAAAGAAGAAAATGAGAAAAAAGACTGAAAATATAGCAAATGAGAAAAAAGAAACAGAGAGAGAGGTAAGACTGGAAATAGAGAGAATAAGAGCACAAATTGAGATCATTAACCTCACCCAAGAAGGACCCAAGGATAACAATGTTGACAGGGCCAGCTGACCCAGCTCTCAAAATTTGCTGAACGAAAAGATGGCATGGATACTTTCCTGGAAAAATATGAAAGATTTGCCTAAAGTCAGAACTGGGAGAAAGTCAACTGGGCAGTCTGTTTCAGCCCACAGAAAAGAGCCTACAAGTATATGCAGGCATGACATCAGAAGATGCCATGGACTATGACAGATTAAAAGTGCTGAAATGATGTGAACTTACTGAAGAAGGTTTTCATCAGAAGTTTAGAGAAGTCAAACTTGATGCTGGAGAAACTATATTTAAGTTTG
Source organism: Tachypleus tridentatus (assembly GCF_004210375.1). Taxonomy (NCBI): domain Eukaryota; kingdom Metazoa; phylum Arthropoda; class Merostomata; order Xiphosura; family Limulidae; genus Tachypleus; species Tachypleus tridentatus. Next base: position 66,028,412 of record NC_134826.1, on the reverse strand, counting down.
TGGCATGTCTACAGTGATGCTTCACAAGATGGACTGACATGATGAAATGTGACAATAGTTTTAAAGAACTGGTACATCTATTAGTATGTGAACAGTTCATGATCTCATTTTCAATTGAAATGTCACTGCTCCTAAAATAAAGAGCACCAAAAGATGTGGAGGAGTGATCAAGATGGCAGAACAGTATATGGAAATCAGTGGAGGGAATATAACTAGCAAATTAAAAAATATTAAGTGATGGCTTACCAGAAGCAATCGTCTACCAAAGAAGACAGAAGGTTAATAGACTGAAGAGAGAATTAATCCTATCTTTGTTTTAAAATAAGACACATTGTCAAAGAGTTCGAGTCCATTACCATCAGGTAACAGTGGAAATCTTAACATAAAGCAGGTGGGGCTATTTACAGGGATAGTGCTGGTAAGAAACAAGAAAATAGTAACTGGCACCATGGAGCAACTGTCAGAAGAAACAGAATCAAGAAAATGCAGAATTACCACAAGAGGGAAATACCAATTCCTTGATTGATCATTGTATGACAAATAGAAGACTCAAGTTATCAAATAGACCACCAGTACTAGTGACATCTGAAGCATGTGACAAACATTGAGAGGTGACACCAGATCAGAACTTGCTAGTAAGGGAAGGATATGTTGGAGACAAGAAGGTGAAGTTGAATGAGATAATAGATACAGTAGTGCAGCAGTGAAAACCAGTCTGGTACCTGATAGCTAGATGACAGGCAAAGTAAGCATGTGTGTGCTAATTGAATGGATAGTGATAAAGTTTCCCATTGCAAAAAATAAAGATGGATACTCCATATTATGTGGAAGACCTTAAAGCCATGTCTATCAAAACTCCAACATACAACTTGGTGTGATTGGAAACAACCAGGTGGTTATAAATTTGGAGGATCAAGACATAAAGAAGACTGCTGTTGGATTTACAATCACCACAAGAGCTTAAGGAAAAGAGATAAAGCAAGACTTCAAGCTCTTAGAAGTACTGACTAATAACATATCAAATTTAGGTTTATTGGAACAGAAGAAAGCTTAGAAGAAAGACTCTTCTCTGCAGAAACTTTGGGACAGAGCCCAAGAGAGAGTCAAGGACAATAAAAAATGGAAAAAGACTGACAAAACACTTTCTCAGGGACCCCCAGTGCACATTACCCCCCTATATTCTACTAGTGGAGCTAGGGAGATCTTACCACACCAAGTTTTCAGTCACTAGGGTGGTGGACAGAGGCTTTCCATACAGAGTTTTAGAGTGAATTTTCTCCACTCTTAGAGAAGAGGCCAAAGTTGAGGGCTGCCCTACCCAGTTCCTGAATATTTTTTTCTCAGATGTTGGTTGAAGATATACCAATATAAATAATAGCCTACTCGGAATACCTGTTCAGGTTTGACACTCAGCTCTCCATTTGGAATGAGGGTAGCTCCACTTTTTGATCAGTATTGGTTCAGTATGTTGTCCCTGGAAGAAGGTCCATTATTTCCTTGTAATTCTGAATGAAGAGTGGTCCTATCCTGGGTTCTTGGTTGAGTACAGTTTCTTCCACATCCACTGGTAAATGGAATTTACCTCTCACATGGTTGTGGATGAGTGTTCCTAACTCCAGACTGGATAAATTGTGTTTTCTCAGATTGAGTGTGGCATGCAGGTTCCAATCATTTTGAGTTCAGGATGTTGCCTTTTGGACTCCTTCACATAAAAGAAAAGGTTTGTCTACTTTGGTGTTGTTTACCTTCTCATTATGATTCTGGTATGTTTTTTTCCTTAAATATGTGGTAAATGGCATGTTGATATGCTGCTTAAGTTAATCCTGTTTGAAGCTTTTCAGTAATTAACATTTCAGTATGTCACTTATGTACCTATATATGTGCAGGGATAATGTATATGTTATTCTGTAGATGTAGACTAAATCTGTTGGAATTTTCTAAAGTTTGACTTTCACTGGGAAATTTTTAAACTGAATTACTTCAGTTTTTCTCTAGATAGAGAAACAACTTTATTGGAAAGAAACAGAACTAGTAGAAAAAGAAGTGATCCTGGCCCAAGTATCAGGGCTGACTGAATGCTTGAGACAGATGCTGGAATACAAGACACAACCAGCATCACAAGCACAAAAGAAAGTCAGTAAAGAAAAGTGGTAATTGGAATATAAGATGATAGTAATACACAGAAAGATACAGCTGTTTCTGTTTCCTCAAGGTGGCTGGTATTGGTATTAAAACTTTAATGAAAATAAAATACAGAACAACAACATTTTGACCTTCTCAGGACACCTTCAGGTTAACAAAATTCCCATATTAGCTGCCTTGAGAATACATTTTTACTTTGAGTGGGTTTTTCATCATTGTGAATAGCTGTTGAAACATTAGATGTAGAAATAGCATTGTTTAAAAAAAACTTTGATAAACTCCAAGAACAGGTTGAAGAAATGAAAACTAAATTACAAACTTATTACAAAAATTTGAAGGCTGGTCTTCCTCCATTGGGAGAATTCAAACAGGAATGGACACAAAAGACACAAAATGTCAAATCTACTTGTGGTAATGCAGTTATTGTTTCTAACACCCTTTAACCAACATGTGAACTCATTTTGTGTCTGTAACTCATATTATTGTAATTTGTGTATCTAATAAGTACAATGTGTGATGTACTGTTAAGTGGAGCCTGAAACTGATTGATTGTTTTATTGCCTATAATGTTGACAAGTTTGTTAAATCCTCATTTGATAGAATTTACTAGTGATTGGCTTAAATTCTTAGTTTTATTTAGATATTTTACCTCATTACATAAAGGACTGTAAGGATGAACTAAATCTCCACCTGATTTTTTTTTTCATAGGATTTTCAGTGTTACTCAAAACCTCTTTAATTTGTTATTTTGTAAGAGTACTATAAATTCAGATTGTGGTTTGCTCCACAGAGAGAGCAGGAAAATGTTTATAAGAATAAAACAATTACCACATAATTCTTTACGTGCATTTATAGAGTAAAGTAAGTATTACTGCTGTTGCATCTTGTCGTGTCAGAACTTCTACATGGAGTTGTATGTCACACTGAATAAAATCCTGGTGCTGTAAGTCATTTATAAAGCCCCATATAAAACTGATCCACTCCATTAAATGGATGCATCCTTCTCACTAACAGACAAGCAGTACCCCACCTGAAATTTACTGTACTGCATTTTTACATGTATGTCTGTTTGAACTTGTGATGTACTGCAATTTCTAATATTTATTGACAGTTGCAAACTGGATTTTTTAAGACCAGTATATGTATATTTGTGTATCTGGATGAGTAGGTAGCATCAAGTACCAAAGACAAAAGGAAGGGGAGACACTGTCTTAAAAAATGTAAGTTCAGTTACATTGTTTTTAATGAAGGATTGGGAGGATGACTTAAATTTGTATTTGCTTTTTTTAAAAAAATTGTTGTAATATTTGGAAGCTTGAATAAATCTTATTTGATAGTATAGGACCTAGCTGACATTTTTTTAAATTTGTAGTTTAAAATGTTTCATTTGTTTTTATCTACGCCTTTACATTTCACATTTTGGTATATGATTTATATCAATAAAAGATTCAAAGGGCATGAACTTCAGTGATATAGTCAGAGTAATAACACAAATCTTCATATTACTATCACCAGGTAGTTAAGGCACTTGACTTGTAATCTGAGGGTCACAGGTTTGAATTCCTGTCATACCAAACATGCTCACCCTTTCAGTTCTGGGGGTGTTATTATGTGATGGTCAATCCCACTATTCATTGGTAAAAGAGTAGCCTAAGAGTAGGCAGTGTGTGGTGATGACTAGCTGTCTTCCCTCTAGTCTTACACTGCAAAATTAAGGACAGCTTGTGCAGATAGCCTTTGTCTAGCTTTGCAGGAAATTCCAAACAAACCTGGAGTATTTAATTTTCACTAGACTTCTGAATCAGCTGCTATTGTACATGAAATTTCTAATGAGTGCCATAATTTACCACTCAACTTTTTTGTTTCCAAGAAGAAACATTTGAAATTTTCAAAACTATGCAGATGCTAAGTGTATCATAATTCACTTCTGTTGAAAAATATAGTAAACATTAACATTCAAGTTATGTCTTTGGCTATTGATAGTAAAATATGTAATGTTCTGACTATAAAATAGTAACAGGAATTCAGTTTTATCTTCATCTACTATCATATCTTTAATTTTTCTTGTTTGTAATATGGAGAACCAAATCATACCCAAAGGGTCTCCCCAATCATCTATCATCCAACTGAATTTTGTAATGCATGAAATCATGAAAGATATTCACAATTCATAATGCCTATGAGAAGGCAAGCTCCTTTTATAGAATGGTAACAATAATGTCTTGACTCTGATGAACAAATCAAGCATCTGATGATCAGGTGTAGGAGCTAAACTTTGAATGGTTTGCCATTCAGAGTGTGATAATTCCAAATAATATCTCTTTCTCACTTTGAAGTGAATAACAAAGATTAAATGGAGTATGGTCTGCAAACGTACTAGCACATTCAATCCAATCAAGAAAACAGAGGTTAAATAAGGGTAGAATGGTATGAAGTGGATGATCACAGTCATTGATATTTCAGGTCAATATCAAAATGGATCATAAAAGGGAATTATATCTCTTTCAAATTGCTCATCATACAATTACAGTACAAAAGTTGTTTATGAAACAGAATTACACATCTTTCAAAAGCTTAATCTAAAGAATAACAGTACAAAAGTGGATTACAAAAGGGAATTATATCACTTTCAACATCTTCATTTTTCAACCACAATACAAAAATGGATTATAAAGGGGAATTATACCTTTTTCAAAATCCTAATCCACAACTACAGTATAAAATTGTATTTCAAAGGCAAGTTATACCACTTTCTAAATCCTCCTCATACAACTACAGTATGAAAGGGAATTAACCTCTTTCAAAATCCTAATCTACAACTACAGTACAAAATTGTTTTACAAAAGCAAATAATACCACATATGACTACAGTACGAAAGTGGATTACAGAAGGGAATTATACCTCTTTCATTATCCTCATCATACAACTACAGTACAAAAGGGAATCATACATCTTTCAAAATCTTTGTCATACAACTACAGTACGAATGAGGATTAAAAAGGGAATTATACTTTCAAATTGCTCATCATACAATTACAGTACAAAAGTTGGTTACGAAACAGAATTATACCTCTTTCAAAAGCTTAATCTAAAGAACAACAGTACGAAAGTGGATTACAAAAAAGAATTGTATCTCCTTCAAAATCCTCATCATAAAACTACATTATGAGAATGGATTACAACACGAAATTACTCCTCTTTCAAAATCCACATCATACTACTAGAGTATGAAAGAGGATTAAAAAAGGGAGTTATGCCTCTTACAAAATCCTCAACATACAAGTAAGTACAAAAGGGAATAATACCTCTTTCAAAAGTTTAGTCTAAACAACTACAGTATGAAAGTGGATTACAAAACGGAGTTATACCTCTTTCAAAATCCTCATAATAAAACTACAGTACGAGAATTTGATGACAAAAGGGAATTATACAACTTTCATAATCCTTGTCAAACAACTACAGTAAAAAGGAATTATGCAACTTTCAAATCCAAATCACACAACAACAGTACAAAAGGGAGTTATACCTCTTTCAAAATCCTAATTTAAACTTCACAGAACAAAAGTGGATTACAAAAGGAAATTATACCTCTTTCAAAATCATCATACAACTACAGTACGAAAATGGGTTACTGAAGGGAAATATACCTATTTCACTATTCTCATCATACATCTGCAGAACAGAAGCATATTACAAAATGGAATTATACAACTTTCAAAAGCCTAATCTAAATAAATACAATATGAAAGTGGATTACGAACGAGAATTATACCTCTTTAAAATACTAATCATACAACTACAGTACGAAAGTTGATCACAAAAGGGAATCATACCTTTCCAAAAGCTGAATCTAAACAACTACAGTACAAAAGTGGATTACAAAAGTTATACCTCTTTCAAAATGATAATCTAAGAACTACAGTATACAAGTGGATTACAAAAGGGAGTTATATCTCTTAAAAATCCTAATCATACAACTACAGTACGAAAGTTGATCACAAAAGGGAATCATACCTTTCCAAAAGCTGAATCTAAACAACTACAGTACAAAAGTGGATTACAAAAGTTATACCTCTTTCAAAATGATAATCTAAGAACTACAGTATACAAGTGGATTACAAAAGGGAGTTATATCTCTTAAAAATCCTAATCAAACAAGTACAGTACAAAATGGATAACAAAAGGGAATTATACCTCTTTCAGAAGCTTAATCTGAACAACTACTGTACATAAGTGGAATACAAAAAGGAGTTGCACATCATTCAAAATCTTGATCTAACAACTACAGTACAAAAGCAGTTTACAAAAGGGAGTTATGCCTCTTTTAAAATCCTTATCATACAACTACAATATGAAAGGGAATTATACAACATTCAGAAACCTCAACATACAACTACAGAACAAAAGTGGATTACAAGAGGTAGTTATATCTCTTTCAAGAGCTTAATCTAAACAAATACAATATGAAAGTGTATTACAAAAGGGAATTATACCACTTTCTAAATCTTCATCATGCAACAACAGTACGAAAGTGTATTACTGAAGGGAAATATTTCACTATCCTCATCATAAATTAGAGCACAGAAATGGATTACAAAAGGGAATTATACAACTTTCCAAACCTTAATCTAAAATAGAATATGAAAGTGGATTACAAAAGGGAATTATACCTCTTTAAAATAATAATCGTACACTTACAGTACGAAAAGGGATTACAAAAGGGAATCATAACTCTTTCAAATGCTGAATCTAAAAACAACAGTACAAAAGTGGATAACAAAAAGTTATACCTCTCTCAAAATGATAATCTAAGAACTAGAGTACGAAAGTTGATTACAAAAATCAATTATACCTCTTTAAAATCCTCATCATACAACTACAATACGAAATAAGATTACAAAAGCGAATTTTACCTTTTTTTAAAAGCGTAATCTAAACAAAAATATGAAAGTGGATTACAAAAGGGAGTTATACCTCTTTTAAAATCCTCAACATACAAGTACAGTAGAAAAGTGGACTACAAAACAGAATTATACCTGTTTCAAAATCCTTAACAAAAAACTACAATACAAAAATGGATTACAAAAGCGAATTTTACCTTTTTTAAAAGCGTAATCTAAACAAAAATATGAAAGTGGATTACAAAAGGAAATTATACAACTTTGAAATTCCTCATCATATAACTACAATATGAAATAGGATTACAAAAGGGAATTAAGCCTCTTTCAAAATCCTAATCTACAACTACAGTACAAAATTATATTACAAAGACGAATTATACCACATTTTAAAGCTTAATCTAAAATATGAAAGTGGATTATAACATAAATTTATACTTATTTCAAAACCTTGTCTTATAACTACAGTACTAAAGTGGATTACAAAAGGAAATTATAGAACTTTGAAATTCCTCATCATATAACTACAATATGAAATAGATTACAAAAGGGAATTAAGCCTCTTTCAAAATCCTAATCTACAACTACAGTACAAAATTATATTACAAAGACGAATTATACCACATTTTAAAGCTTAATCTAAAAACTAAAATATGAAAGTGGATTATAACATGAATTTATACTTATTTCAAAACCTTGTCTTATAACTACAGTACTAAAGTGGATTACAAAAGGAAATTATAGAACTTTGAAATTCCTCATCATATAACTACAATATGAAATAGGATTACAAAAGGGAATTAAGCCTCTTTCAAAATCCTAATCTACAACTACAGTACAAAATTATATTACAAAGACGAATTATACCACATTTTAAAGCTTAATCTAAAAACTAAAATATGAAAGTGGATTATAACATGAATTTATACTTATTTCAAAACCTTGTCTTATAACTACAGTACTAAAGTGGATTACAAAAGGAAATTATAGAACTTTGAAATTCCTCATCATATAACTACAATATGAAATAGGATTACAAAAGGGAATTAAGCCTCTTTCAAAATCCTAATCTACAACTACAGTACAAAATTATATTACAAAGACGAATTATACCACATTTTAAAGCTTAATCTATAAACTAAAATATGAAAGTGGATTATAACATGAATTTATACTTATTTCAAAACCTTGTCTTATAACTACAGTACTAAAGTGGATTATAGAAGGGAATTGTACCTCTTTCACTATTTTTATCATACTACTACAGTACAAAAATGGATTACAAAAGGGGATTATACCTCTTTCAAAATCTTCATCATACAACTGCAGTACGAAAGAGGACTAAAAAAGGGAATAATACCTCTTTCAAATTGCTCATTATACAAAACAGAACTATACCTCTTTCAAAATCTAATCAACTACAATATGAAAGTGGATTACAAAAGGGAATTATACCACTTTCGCTATCCTCATCATACACCTTCAGTAAAAAATGGATTACAAATGGGAATTATACCTGTTTCGAAACCCTAATCTAACAACAACAGTACTAAACTTGATTACAAAAATAAATTATACCACTTTCAATATCCTCATCATACAACTACAGAAGAAAGTGGATTACAAAAGAGAAGTATACCTCTTTCAAGAGCTTAATCTAAACAACTAAAATATGAAAGTGGTTTAAAAGAGAAAATTATACTTATTTCAAAATCTTCATCATACAGCTACAAAACCAAAGTGGATTACAGAAGGGAATTATACCTCTTTCACTATTCTCATCAAACAACTACAGTAAAAAATTGGATTACAAAAGGGAATTATACCTCTTTCAAAATTCTTATCATACTACTACAATATGAAAGAGGATTACAAAAGGGAGTTATATGTCTTTCAAAATCCTAATCTAAACTGCAGTACAAAAGTGGATTACAACAAAGAATTATACCTCTTTGATTATCTTCATCATACAACTACAGTACAAAAATTAATTACAAAAGGGAATTATATTTTTTCAAAATCCTCATTACGCGACTACATTGCAACAGTGGATTACAAAAGGAAATTACTCCTCTTTTAAAATCCTCATCATACTACTACAAAATGAAAGAAGATTACAAAAGGAACTTATACAACTTTCCAAAGCTTAATCAAAACAAATAGAATATAAAATTGGATTAGAAATGGGTATTACACCTCCTTAAAATCCTCATCGTAAAAATATAGTACGAAAATGGATTACAAAAGGGAATCATATCTCTTTCGAGAGCTGAATCTAAACAAATACAGTACAAAAGTTGATAACAAAAAGTTATACCTCTTTCAAAATTATAATCTAAGAATTAGAGTATAAAAGGGGAATACAAAAGGGAGTTATATCTCTAAAAATCCTCGTCATACAACTACAATACGAAAGAGCATTACAAAATGGAATTATATCACTTTCAAAATCCTCATCATACAATTAAAATATGAAAGTGAAATACAAAAGTGAATTATACATCTTTCAAATTGCTTATCATACAATTACAGAACAAAAGTGGATTATAAAAGGAAATTATACCTCTTTCAAAATCCTTATCAAACAACTAGAATACAAATGTGAATTACATAAGGGAATTATGCAACTTTCAAAATCACCATCATACAACCACAGTGAATAAGTGAATTACAAAAGGGAATTAAACCTCTTTAAAAATCATAATATACAACTACAGTACAAAAGTGAATTTCAAAATTGAATTATAACACATTCAAAGGCTTATTCTAAGCAACTACAATGTAAAAGAGGGTTACAAAAGATAATTATACCACTTCCAAAATTCTCATCATACAACAACAGTATAAAAGTGGATTACAAAAGTAAATTATACCTCCTTCAAAATCCTCATTTAACAACTACATTTCGAAAGTGGATTACAGAAGGGAATTATACCTGTTTGAAAGTCTCATTCCAACAACTGCAATACAAAATTTTATTACAAAAAGGGAGTTATACATCTTTCAAAATCCTTATTATACAGCCACAATACGAAAGTGGATTACAAAAACTACAGTATAAAATGGTATAATTACCATTTTCAAAATCCTCATCACACAACTACATTATGAAAGTGTATAACAAAAGGAAATTATATGTCTTTCAAGAGCTTGATCTAGACTACTACAATATGAAAGTATCTTACAAAAGGTAGTTATACCTCTTTCAAAATCCTCATCATACAACTGCAGTAAAGAAGCGTATTACAAATGGATATTATACAAATTTCAAAATCTTAATCTAAACAAATACAATATCAAAGTGGTTTATAAAAGAAAATTATACCTCTTTTAAAATCCTAATCTAAACAACTACAATATCTAAGTGGTTTATAAAAGAAAATTATACCTCTTTTAAAATCCTAATTATACAACCGAAGTACGAAACTGGATTAGAGAAGGAAATTATATCTCTTTCACTGTTCTCATCATACAACTGCACTATAAAAATAGATTACAAAAGAGAATTATAATTCTCTCAAAATCCTAATCTAACCACTACGATACAGAAGTGGATTACATAAGGTAGTAGTATTTCTTTAAAAATTTTAAAGTAAGTACTGCAGTATAACAATGGATTACTAAAGAGAATTGTACCTCTTTCAAAAGCTTAATCTAAACAACGATTGTATGAAACTGGATTACAAAAAGGAGTTATGCCTCTTTCAAAAGCTTAATCTAAACAACGATTGTATGAAACTGGATTACAAAAAGGAGTTATGCCTCTTTCAAAAGCTTAATCTAAACAGCTACATTAAAAATGTGGTATACAAAAAGGAGTTATACCTCTTTCAAAATTCAAATCTATCAACTACAGTACAAAAGTGGATTACAAAAGGGAATTAGCCATCTTTCAAAATCATAATTTAAACAACTAAAGTATAAAGTGAATACAAAAAGGAGTTATACCTCTTTTAAAATCATAATATGAACAACTACAGTGCAAAACTGGATTACATAAAGAATTTATACCACTTTTTAAATCCTTATTTAACAACTACACTAAAAAGTGGATTACAAAATAGAATTATACCTCTTTCAAAATCCTCATCATATAACTACAGTACAAAAAGGGATAACAAAACAGAATTATACCTCTTTCAAAATTCTCATCATACAACTAAATTACAAGAGTTGGACTACAAAAGGGAATTATACCACATTCTAACTCCTCATCATACAACTACAACAAAAAGTGAATTAAAATGGAATTAAACCTCTTTTAAAATCCTAATCTACAACTACCGTACAAAATTGTATTGCAAAGGTGAATTATACCACATTCTAAAGCTTAATCTAAAGAAATAAATTATAAAAGTGGATTCCAAAGGCATTTATACTTATTTCAAAACCTTGTCTTATAAATGTAGTACGAAAGAGGGTTACAGAAGGGAATTATACCTCTTTCATTATCCTCATTATACAACTGAAGTACGAAATTGGATTAGAGAAGGGTGTGTTTGTGTTTTTCTTATAGCAAAGCCACATAGGGCTATCTGCTCAGCCCACCGAGGGGAATCGAACCCCTGATTTTAGCCTTATAAATCCGGAGACATACTGCTGTACTAGCGGGGGGCTGTTTGAGAAGGGAATTATATATCTTTCACTATCCTCATCATACAACTACACTACATAAATGAATTACAAAAAAGAATTATCCCTCTTTCAAAATCCTAATCTAACAACTGCAGTACAGAAATGGATTACAAAAGAAGTTATATCTCTTTCAAAATCTTTATCTAACAACTCGGGTACAAAAATCTATTATAAAGGGAATTATACCTCTTTCAAAATTCTCATCATACAACTACAGTACAAAAGTGGATTACAAAAAGAAGTTATACCTTTTTCAAAATCCTAATCTAACCACTATGGTACAAAAGTGGATTATATAAGGTAGTTGTACTTCTTTTAAAATTTTAAACTAAGAACTGCAGTATAACAATGGATTACAAAAGGGAATTGTACCTCTTTCAAAAGCTTAATCTAAACAACGATTGTATAAAACTGGACTAGGAAAAGGAGTTATACCTCTTTCAAAATACTAATCTAACAACTACAGTACAAAAGGGATTACCAAAAGGAGTTAAACATATTTAAAAGTCCTAATCTAGCACGTACACTACAAAAGTGGATTATAAAAAGGCGTTATACCTCTCTCAAAATCCTAATCTAAAAACTACAGCACAAAAGTGGATTAAAATTGGGGGTTATATCTCTCTCAATATCCTAATCTAACAACTACAGTACAAAAAAGGAATTACAAAAAGGAGTTAAACATATTTAAAAATCCTAATTCAACACTACAGTACAAAAGTGGATTACAAAAGGAAGTTATACTTTTGTCAAAAGCTTGTTATTTGTCATTTTGAATTTCATGCAAAGCTACTTAAGGGCTATCTGTGCTAGCCGTCCCTAATTTAGCAGTGTAAGACTAGAGGGAAGGCAGCTAGTCATCACCACCCACAACCAACTCTTGGGCTACTCTTTTACCAACGAATAGTGGGATTGACCGTCACATTATACACCCCCACGGCTGGGAGGGCGAGCATGTTTGGTGCGACCGGAATTAGAACCCAGACCCTCGGATTATGAATGGAACACCTAAACCCACCTGGCCATGCCGGGCTTAGCTTAATCTAAACAGCTAAATTACAAAAGTGGATTACTAAAAGACGTTATACCTCTCTCAAAATCCTAATTTAAAACTAGAGCACAAAAGTGGATTAAAAACGGGGATTATATCTCTCTCAAAATCCTAATCTAACAACTACAGTACAAAACTAGATTACAAAAAGGAGTTATACCTCATTTTAAAATCCTAATATAAACAACTGCAGTGCAAATGTTGATTACAAATGGAGTTATACCACTTTTTAAATCCTTATTTAACAACTACACTAAAAAATTGGATTACAAAAGGGAATTATACCTCTTTCAAAAGCTTAATCTTAACAACTACAATACAAAATTGTATTACAAAAAAGAGTTATATCTCTCTCAATATCCTAATCTAACAAATGCAGTACGATAATGGATTACAAGAAGGAGTTATACCTCTTTCAAAATCCTTATCTAACAACTACAGTTCAAATTGTATTATAAAAGGGAGTTATTCCTCTCTGAAAATCCTAATCCATCAACTACAGTACAAAAATGAATTACAAAAGGGAATTATACCTCTTTCAAAATCCTATTCTAACAACTACAGTGCAAAAGTGGATTATAAAATGGAGTTATACTACTTTTGAAATCCTTATCAAACAACTGCACTAAAAAGTGGTTACAAAAAGGAGTTACACCTCTCTCAAAATCTTAATCAAACAACTTTAATACAAAAGTGGATTATAAAAGGGAATTATACCTCTTTCAAAATCTTAATCTATTAACTACAGTACAAAAATGGATTATAAAGGGAATTATACTTCTTTGAAAATCCTCATCATACAATTACAGTACAAAAGTGTATTACGAAAGGGAATTATGTCTCTTTCAAATGCTTAATGTAAACAACTACAAATTGAAAGTGGTTTACAAAAAGGAGATGTATCTCTCTGAAAACCCTAATCTGACAACTACAGTACAAAAATGATTACAAAAGGGAATTGTACCTCCTTTACAATTCTTATCATACATCTCTACAGTATGAAAGTGGAATAGAAAAGGGAATTATACTGCTTTCAAAATTCCCATCATACAACTACAGTACAAAAGTGGATTACAAAATGGAGTTATACCTTTTTCAAAATCCTAATCTAAGAACTAGAGTATAAAAGTGGATTACAAAAGGGAGTTATAACTCTCTCAAAATCCTAATCAAACAACTACAGTAAAAAAATGGATTACAAAAGGGAGTTGTACCTCTGTAAAGATTCTAATCTAACAACTACAGAAAAAAAGTGAATTATATCTCTTACAAAATCTTAATCTAAACAACTAAAGTATGAAAGTGGATTATAAAAGGGAGTTGTACCTCTCTCAAGATTGTATTCTAACACCTATAGTACAAAAAACGGTTACAAAAGGGAATTATACCTCTTCGACAATTCTCATCGTACAACAATAGTAAGAAAGTGGATTACAAAAGGGAATTATACCGCTTCCAAAATCCTCATCATACAACTACAGTACAAAAACGGATTACAAAAGTTAACTACAACTTTTTCAAAATCCTAATCTAACAATTACAGTTGAAATTGGATTACAAAAGGGAGTTATACCTCTCTGAAAATCCTGGTCTATCAACTACAGTACAAAGACGAATTTCAAAAGGGAATTATACCTCTTTCAAAAGCTTAATCTAAACAACTACAATACAAATTTGGATTACAAAGAGGTGTTATACCTCTTTTAAAATTCTAATCTAACAACCACAGTACTAAAGTTGATTATAAAAGGGAATTACATCTCTTTGAAAATCCAAATCTCACAACTAGTATAAGAAAGTGTAATGAATTACCCTTCTTTCAGTATCCTAATCTAACAACTACAATATGAAGATGGATCACAAAGGGAAATTACACCTCGTTCAGAATCTTAATTGAACAACTGTAGGCAAGGATGAGATGAAACATTACATCATGTGACAAGATTTTCTGGAAATGTACCATCTACCTTTGAAGAAATTTTAAGAATATTTCAGGACCTTAATTCTCAACAGTGTTAAGAGTTGTCAACTTTCAACACTGATAGGATTAGTCAAGAATATTGCAGGACCTTAACTCTCAACATTGATAGATTTGTCAAGGATATTGCAGGGCCTTAACTTTCAACATTCACATAAAAATAGAAAATCAGTATCATACCATTTTTGCCTTTTGTGTTGACCTTAATAGAAATTAACCCTTCTAGCAAATACTCATTTAGGATCATATGATACGGCATTAAATTTATTACTTATATAATCATGAGTTGTATGGGTACTTGATATTAGTTTATAATTGGTTTGTAATACGAGAAATAAAATATAATCTCCAATTATCCTTTGTTGTTGTTTTTTAACATACTAAGGATTTGATTCAAGCAATTTCTTTATCCTCTCGGGTTCTGGTACAAAAAAATTAATCAAATTATTTGCCCCAGCGGCACAGTGGTATGTTTCAATACCCGTGGTGGGGAAAGCACAGATAGCTCTTTGTGTATCTTTGTGCTTAATAACAAACGACAACAACCAAATTATTTCTTCAAACACCAGCTTTTAAGCTGAAGCCCTGCAGTTATTGATTGAATTAGAATTGATTAATGTAACATATACAAACTAAAGACACCCTTCCTACATTATAGGATTGAGTAATGTTAAGATATTGACTCGTGCTGATAATTGGCTTGAACAACTAAAAAGATTGGTTACATAACTAATTTGATGAAATGTAGAGAATAAACCACAAAGAAATAAGTGCTTTAAGTGTAACTTTAAACTGACCGTCTCACGGCTGAAAGGGCGAGAATGTTTGATGTGACAGGAATTTGAACCCGCGCCCCTCAGATTACGAGCTGAGTGCCTTAACCACCTGGCCGTGCCGGGTCAAAATACCAAGGAGACAATACCGTAAGGATGAGTCCAACCAAATCAAATGAACGACCAAGAGCTAACTAGACATTAGGAAACAATTATTATCTAGACTTTCGGGGCAAAGGTCAGCTGAGAATTTAATTTAAAAAAATAAATATTTCCCTACTGTAAAAGTTACTATCATTGTATATTTAACATTAATTAATTTTTATGACACTGAACCAACTGCATCACTCTTAATACTTTCCTTAATTTTCACACGTTGGCTTATCGTATTTATAATATGTCTTTTCAAAACTCCAAGCACCGTCAGATTATTAAGTAAATTTTATGAACTTTATAAACCTGGTGTTATTACATATCAAGATTAGCATACTTATCGAGCGAACGTCTAATTGTAAGATTGATAATATAGTTTACAACAGCGAGATAACCAGTATAAATCAGTGATACATAGTAAATTTCGTTGTTTGTAATTACGCACAGAGCTACGCAATGAGCTACGTGTGTTTTGCCCATCACGGTATCGAAACCTGGTTTCTAAGGTTGTAAGTCCGCCGACATGCCACTGTGGGACAAATAGTAAATCAAATGGTTTAACATTTATAAAACGCATACACTTAATTTTAGTAGTTGTTTACTTTAAAGTACGAACACAGAAACAATAGATAATAAAACATTATTCAAATATGCTTGCATTTTTATATTCTACTTTAAGCAGTAAATATCTCCAAAACAGTAAAGCTTATTTACAACCATAATTATACAAATAGTTTGTTTGTTTGTTTTTTGGAATTTCGCACAAAGCTACTCGAGGACTATCTGTGCTAGCCGTCCCTAATTTAGCAGTGTAAGACTAGAGGGAAGGCAGCTAGTCATCACCACCCACCGCCAACTCTTGGGCTACTCTTTTACCAACGAATAGTGGGATTGACCGTCACATTATACGCCCCCACGGCTAGGAGGGCGAGCATGTTTAGCGCGACGCGGGCGCGAACCCGCGAATTACGAGTCGCACGCCTTATGCGCTTGGCCATGCCAGGCCTAAACAAATAGACTTTTAAACTTCTCATTATTATCCTCACCCCTTTTTTGATGGCGAAAAATATTTGCTTATTGAAAAGAACTGCAATAACGTGATATTTTTGTAGACGATTTTTGTCAAAGCTTCGTGAAGAAGAACCAAATACTGTAAATTCAAATATTTATTTAATAGCATTCTATGAAAACATTGTATGTTATGGGAAAGTATTGTATTTTAGAACGAGCGTCAGTTACCACGGCATGTTGCAATCTTTTTACGAAATTAACCTTTGAAAGTTACAGCCAATGGTTTGCCCTTGAGTGCAGTTACCACGCAGCAACAAGGAGGTAGCCAATAAGCGTTAGTTGCTGCAACGTGGTGCAACAACGAAAGAAAGTGTACTTTGGAAGTTACACAAGTATAACTGAGGTAGATAGAGATATAAGAAACTTGATAGTTTCTAATAGTTATTCGTGTATGTAATATTTGCTTCAATAAGTTTGTGTGTTAATTTTACCTTTTAAAGTTTTTGTAGTTTCGGCAAAGCGCTTAACTAAACCTTAAGTTAAGCCTTTTTATCAATTGAATTTGTAGCTTTCGTCACATGAACTCTAGTACCAATAAAAGTGAAGTTTTTGTGTCTGAAAATGTCTGTGTAAACGAAGAGGGTAAAATTTCAAAGTTTCAATACAAAACGTTTCAATACAGTCTGTCAGGAGAAAGTGAAACCAATCAAAATGAAGCAGTAAGTAGTTCGATAGTGAAATCGCATTCGTTGACAGAAGGTTTGGAACCTTTTAATACAGAAGACAGTCGAAGTAACAAATATGGAGCTTGTTTGAAAACCAAGGAAACCGTAGATACAGGCCTATCAGAAGAGAAACGGTCGCCATATTGTAGCATTAACAGTGGGCAACGTTTCAAAGCCAGGGATTATAAATCAACAATTGTTTCAAAACCGTATCTTCTTGAAAAATCAGAGGAGCAAATTATTATTCCACAGGGTGTCTGTCGATATTATTGGCGAAATGGATTTTGTAGATATGGCAAGTTTTGTAGATACAGACATATTCCTAATCGGTTTAAAGGCCCAACAACCCAAAAAAATAAAGGATTTTTGTCAGAAAATGTTACGCACCCGTGCAAAAATTCACCAGGTTTAGTTGAGGAGAAAACCTCACTAGAAAAAAAACACAAACAATTTGAGGAAGCTAATAGAGGCGATAAAAATGATCCACATTTACAGTTTAACACCAATACTGTTGTGGAAAACAAACAAAATATTCCAAGGAAAAGAAATTGCAATTTTTTCAAGTGGTATGGATATTGTCATTATGAAGATAAATGTTATTTCAGACATTCAAACTCCAAAGTATTACAAGCCAAAGATTCTGTACACGATTCCGAGAAAGCCTCCGTAAAACATGATGAAATTTGTAATGGTAGTAAATTAATGGTGACAAATTCTCTATGGCTTCACGCTAAAACGTCTGATGCTTCGTCCAAACTACCAGGAGTAACTGAATCATTAGGTAACATCTCAATACAGAAGGAATGCTCAGAACACATTGAGCTGGAAAAGCCTGATGGAAAATCGACTACCAGTGTTAAAAAAGAAATTTCTGGAAGATGCCAAGGGTCTGTCCCTCTTTTAAGGAAAAAAACTTCTCTTAGACAGTTTGTCACCAAATGACCTTATGGAATTAAGGTAATTTTTGTTTTTATTTTGTTATAAACTAAATATTGCCTAGAATTTTTTACAATTAAGTTATTAACATTAATGATTTTTTAGTGTTGGATAATAACAACATAGATGGATCAGTTATTTGTTGTTCAATTAGTTAATTGCTCCTTTAGTCAGGAAAATCTGTTTGATCATTTGATTTGGTGTTTCTTAAACTGCTGTATAGATAAATGAGAATTAGCTAACAGTATATTCCATAGTTAGAATGTAGTAAAATATTTCTTGTTGTGAAATGTGATTTCTACTACTGTTAGGGTTTACTTGATTGGTAAGGTACCTGCTTTGTTGATCATAAGTTGTCTTGAAATCTGTGTGCTCATGCTTGTATGGGTGTACATGTTATTTGTTTATTTACTAGGGGAGATGGAGATAATGCAGCTTAGGAAAAGATTTCCTAACTACTGTCAACTGTTAGATGTGAACAGTGGTAGTGAGTCTACATTTCTTGTAAGGTTTACACCCACTGATCCTGACTGGGTTAGTAAACTGTCCATTACATAATGATGAGAAACCCACTTGAAATAAAAATGTATTCTAAAAATGGCTGGTATTGGTATTAAAAACTCTTGAAGTAATATTAAAGTACAGAACAACTTTTTGACCTTAGGTCGATTTCAGGTTAACAAAGAGAGCTTGCAACTGACCATTGCTGGGTACATATCCATACCAGCCATCTTGAGAATACATTTAAACTATCTTTCATTATATGATGCTGTGAAGTATTTATTGAACTGTTCTATGTCTAAACATCAGTTATTTTCCTTCCCTCTCTTGTCAGTTTTACTCCTAAGTTTATGGAATAGAACAATCATATTAAATTTTGAAGTAAATACATGCTTAATTTTTGATAAATATCTTGTAAATTATTGTCTTTGCTGCAGTGTTCCTATAAATGTAGTTATGTCTGTACTTAGTATAAATTTTCAGACTTTGCATTATTTTTTTTATTCAGCCATTTGATTTGAAGTATATTGATTTGAAGGTGGTATTTGAAAAGGACTATCCTTGCAAGGTATGTATTTGTTTTGTAATTTTAATTTTTTAAATGAACAAAAGTTAAGGTTACATACAACTTGTCTGAAAGGATCTTATATTAATAAAAACATTAGTTTATTGAGTAAAGTTGTTGTTCACTGTCTTTATTGATTCTCTAGATTTTGTTTTGTAGGATAGAAACTTGGAACACAAAAAATGTTTGAATCTGGATGTTTTTAGTTTCATCAAGCATATAAAGGTTACAAATGATATCAAACAAAAGTAATTCTTACTGTGAAGTTTTGATGAAAGATTACCTTTTGAGTGATCTATCCTTTCATAGGTTTAAAATTTTAGTCTGACTTAAAAGAATTGTGTAAAGTATCTACACTCATGTTTTTTTCTGAATGTTTTATGACCAGTCATGTATGGTGACAGTTGTGGATGAAAATGACACTCTGCCAGAACTGCTACTGAGGTGAGTACACTATGTTGAGATGTAAACTAAAGTTATACAGAAAGATTTCTTCATGAGTGACTTGAACTTAGATAAACATTTGAATACATTGTCTGGTATTCATATGAAGGGATGGAAAGTGCACTGATGTCAAATTGGGAAGGTGTGTGTGTGGCTAATTCTCATTGAGTATTTAGCTAGAGGAATGAATATCAGGAAGTGTAACTTTAGATGTTAATATCTAAAAAAATTGGTTGTTGTTTTTCACTTGTACTTTTTAAGGTTTATTTATTTTTTATTTTTGACAGTGCACACAATGATAGATGAAAACTTTGTGTATGCATTAATTGACAATTATTTCTTCAGGTTCTTGAACAAGAGTATTCAGAAATGGTTAGTTCAGAGAAATGAAGACATTCAGAAAGTTGGGGAAGTTGAATTAACTTTTCGGCCATTTCTTCGTTGGTTGGATAAAAACTTGGAAGACATGTTCATAGAAGGGCTGAGGATGGTGTGTAGTTACTTAAACATTGTCTTTTGTTTTAAAGTTGGTGATATATTAAAAAAAACAACAAACAGGTACACTTGAATTATGTTAGTTACAATCATGCGAAACTGAATAGAAGTTATTGTATTGTAAAGGACAGGCTACAAATGGACGTGTTTAATTCATGAGTTACAGACATGTATTCAGTGAATTTGTAGTGATGTTTAAATCTTTTAATTTTTATGAAAAGATAAAGCTCTGAAACTTCCCAAAACAAAAATTAAGCTAATATGATAGAGTAATTATAGTAAGTGAAAATGTTCTTATTGTATTAAATAATAGCTTGTAAGAAATAATAAAAAAAACCTTTAGAGGCCAAACCTCACGTTGTGTTATATAAATATGAGGAGATTATAATATCAAGCAAATTAAACGAGTTGCACTGTGAATGATATGGATACACGAATCCTTTTGTATATAGGTGAAACGTGAGAGAGAGGCCCGAGCTGCAGGAATTGAGTGTATACCATTTGAAGAACTTTTTCATGGAAAACAAAATATTGATGGTGACCATGCAGATGAAGACACCACCACAGAGCTGAACCAAACTGATGGTTCTAAAGAAAGTGAAAAGTCAGTAGAGAATATTGAAAGCCAGGTGCTTGAGAGTGACAGAAGAGAGAATACTGACACTGATAATGAAGTATTGTCTACACCTAAACGGGCTACGGAGGTGAAATTACAAAGTTTACAGCTTGGAGAGAACGTGGCAACACTTGTGTGTCAAAAAATCAACATAACTGTCCAGTGCTCTAGGTGTAAAACGCAACACGAGATTTCTACCCCAGCTCGACGTAACAATGTTATTCAATGTACAAAGTGTCATCACATGCAGGAGATAGCTTTTCGTGCATCATTACTTCATTGTTTTTCACCAGTTCTTGGTTACTTAGACCTTGTAGGTTGCAAAGCTGTTGACCTTCCTCTGATGATGTGTGAACTGACTGTCTGTTGTCTCAACTGCAGCAAGCAGATGACCATGACAGTAAGAACATTGATTTATAATTGTGTAACATTCAACATGTTTTCTGTTTATTTATCTGTGAATAAGTTGTGAAATATAGGCTAATTGAAAAACTTCCATATAATATTCCATCCATTATATCACATACATAACATTGTATGCTCCAGACCAAAATGATCTTATATTTACATAGGATTTTATTTGTCTCGGGTAGATTTCTATAGATTAAATTAAATCTTCACATTCTTTAACACCTTGGAAAATATTCTGCATTTCTAAATGAAAGATGAACTAATTTGTTGTGCTGTGCTAAATAGATGCAAGCAACAGCACATGGTGGGGACAAAGAACCAAATAGCTAATCATATCATGCACATCCCTAGAATTTGATTGTATAATAAACACTGCATAACGTGGCACATGTGATACAAGTACGCCTATACCATGTTGTCTTTTTCAGTGCCATTTATTTAATGGATTTTTACTGATGTTTGCTTGTTTCATTTGCGTGTGCATGAGTCATTGAATACAGACATTAGGTGTTTGTACTGTGTTATGTAAAATGCAGGTGGAAAAGGTTTAGTCAGTTTTATCTGACAGACAAGTTAACTAAAAAAAGCTTCATCTGTATAGAACTAAGCTGTTTTAGTGATGTATTTCATTCAGTACCTGCTATAGGAACTTTATCAAAAACTGTTATGGAATCTTATGATGCATTAATATTTTTGACATGATTATATTTTCCTTTGTCAAGTTTAGTGTCTTTTAATAGTTTAGGAAGAGAGTGCACAAATAAAAATCAAGTCCTTTTATTTTGATGATGTAAAATTCCTTTGTAGTAAAGATATTTTTAGCAATAAATTATCCAAAACTCTTAACACTTAGTTGAACAAATGCAGTTTCCTTATGCAACTGTTCAACGCAGTTTTGACAGTATTAGTTTGGGTGGTAAGTTAAATATTTTTTTGTTTTTTTAGGGAATACATTATGGACAAAGTAGGAACACTTGGTGCCACTTTTGTAATGTTAAACTTACCATTTTTGCTGATACAGTGAAATTTAGTCAACTTCAATTGACTGAAAACCTTGGTAAGCCACATATTTTACTGATGTTTCTAATTAATGCTTTTTAATATGCTTAACACAAGTTAAAAATATAGTCAGATTATGGTGATTAATCTTTAAGTATCCTAAAAATAATGTTGTTTTTATTATGATAAATTCATTATTTCTTCTCACAGACAAAGGTCAAACTCAGTTGATTCGATTACAACGAAAAGACAAACTGATAAAAGACCCTGCCATTCAAGATGGAAAACCTCTGCCTGAAAATGGAACTTGCAAGCATTACAAGAAAAGCTTTCGTTGGTTAAGGTAGAAGACATTTTTGTTGTAAAATCATAGCTGAGACTACTTGTTATTAAGTTTTTAACAAAATCTAACTGTACCATCATTCTACACAAAATATTTATATATTAAATGAAACTTAGTGTCTCACATGTGTGACATTTATATTTAACAAGTGAAAGCCTGTAGTAAGATAATATATTAACTTGACACTTATGATTCAGAAGATAAGTTAAAGTGTAAACTTTCAAATTATTGATGTGTTTTTTTACACCTTTCATTGTTTTGTAGGGTACGCAAATTGTATTAAATTTAGTGAATTAATGTTTTTGTATCTACGATAGTGAACAGAAATATTGGTGAAATCATTGATTTTCTATGTAAAATATTTTAGATACTTGGCTAGTACTCAGTTGTATTGAATGTTTTGTATTTCCTGTTAATAGATACCCTTTATATCAACAAAATCCATGCAATTTGTTTTAAACAGTTTAGACTTGTTTAACAGGTTATTGATATTAATAAAATAAAGGTACAAGGAAAATAAATATCAAACAAAAATCTAATAATTTTGGAAAGAGGAATAAATGTTTTAAAAACTAAACTGATGAATGTTTGTATATTGCTAAGAAGAAAAACTGTTTCAAAGGAACATTTAAGTAAAGGAAAAAATTTCTTCAAGAACCATGTTTTATTATTTTTTTGTTATTTTGTTTACACATATGTAAATATATATATATATATATATAGAAACAGGAAAATGTCAGGTTTTTTTAATTTCGCATGGTGAAAAATTGATCCAGAAAATCCACAAAGTACAATAATTAGATTATAAATAACCCATATATTCTAATATGATATTAGGTGTACTAGAAATATGTTGTTAAGTGAATCTGGGAAAAATGGAGACTGACATATCAATAAGAGATAATTCGTGTATTTATTCTCATCAAGTGAGCAGAGAAGAATCTTGCAAGATTTTTAAATATTTTGTGAAGGACGTGAACAAAAGCTTTCCATGTATATTTTCAGATTTCCCTGTTGTGGCAAGGCTTACCCATGTGACCTGTGTCATGATGAGAAGGAGATGGACCATGATATGGAGCTAGCTACTCGAATGATATGTGGTTTCTGTGCAAAAGAACAGGTTTCTGTTTTAGTTTTGTAACTTTTCTTACTTGTATGTGTGTTGCTACTTTCCAGTGTCTCAGTCTGTGATCTATATTTCATTCTTATACTTAAATCCAATATTTTATTCAAATATTAATTTATGTACTTGTAGTTCAGTTAGAAAGGCAAAAGAAATTTGGCTAAATTTCTTGTTTTGTGTGCATATTTCATTCTAATATATTCTTTGACAAAACTAATAGAATGTGAAATGTATTAGGTTAAATAACACAACTTTAAAAAAGGAAGGGTACATAATCACTCAGTAGCAAAGCTGGTTATGTGGTAGTGTAATTGTAACCTGATCCCTTTGTTTACCCTTAACATTGAAGATGTATTAGTTGCTGTGAGAGGTTTTAAAGTAAAGCGATAAATTAAATGAAACTGGTTATTTAAAATTGGAACTGTTAGCGTAGATAAATGTGAAATTTGTTACTTTAGATTTTATACGATATTTTTCAGCTTTTTACTCTACATTAATGATGCACCAGATTTGTATAAGGATAGAGAATGTAAGATAAAAGTATTTTTATTCTGAATATGAAAATAATTTTTCATTCAAAACTGACTTGCAACAAGTTTTGTAAATTCACAAACAGATATTTAAGTAGAAACATTGCTTTAAAGCATCCTGATGTTTTGAGTAAAATACACTGAAAGCTTGTTCTATTTCATGGAGACACACTGAATACATTTTAAGAATATGTATGTCAATGGTTCCCAAGCAACTTTTACTGATGATACCATAACCCACTAACCTTGGTTTGTGCTGCTGTGTGCAGTATGTTGTAGTTTTATGTTAATTATTACTCATTTGGTTGTTTGTTTGTTTTTTTGACGTCCATAGCAACTTTCCAACACACAATTTGGAGAAAGTTGGTGTATAGTTCATGATTACATGTTTGTCCTTACGGGTATCAAATTGACCAAGCCTGTATATGTAGTTAACATACTTTAGCAAGTGTCCAGAATTGTTTGAATTAGTAATGTTGTTTATGTGGCTGTGGTAAACACGCTTTTGTGTTAATGGAATTGTTTTAGGGTAGAGTAAGTTAATGTTTCATATTCAACCTTTGGTTTTGTTTAATTTCATTTTTGAGTGTAACTGATCTGCTAGATATTTCACTAGTACATAAATGATGATTTTGAAATAAACTTGTGTGTGTTCTATATATGTAAAATCAGCTCATTTGGGTTGAGAAAATATTTTACGTAGAAGAGTGAACAATGTTTCGACCTTCTTCGGTCATGTCAGGTTCACAAAGAAAGAAAGAGGTAACTGACTGGAAGCTGACCACATGTTTGGAAGGGGTTGTGTAACTGAGTGTCAGAATGTTTTGTTTTTTTTATAACAGCAAAATCAAGAAGAGTACCATGAAAAATTTCACAAATTTATTGTCATTGTTTCTAATGCTAGTTTTTTAATAACAAATGTCATTTCTTATTCTGTAGGCTTATACTAGTGATAAGCCATGTAAGAGATGCTTCTTGTACATGACAAAGAAACGAAGTGCTTACTGGGAAGGAGGGAAAGGTTGCAGAGACAAAATCCATATGAGCAGGTATATTAAATTAGATGAAATAAGGTAGTTTATGTTAAGAGATTTCTGAATATATAGGTTCAAACTTGCTTTTTGAAATTGATCAGTAAGTACTTTTGTGCAGTATTTTAACTTGGTGTCCAGAAAGGAAACACTGCTTTTTAAATTTTCTTCAGGTAATTTAGACCCTGACAGAAAAATTTGTTAAAAGTTATGCATGATGAAATTTCCATTTTGTTAATTTACAACACCTCCACTAGTAAAAGCGTATAAATAATTTTACCTCAGTTCTGCTTTGCATGAAAAACCATAGCTAGATTTAAGTTTTACTTTATTACGGAATGCTTCGTGATTCAACTTGCCATGGAAAGCTATGTCGTAATTTGTTTTACCTTACTATGGAAAATTCAAATGTGAACTCAAGTCTTTTTACTTTTATTTGGAATGTCCTGTACTGGCCTTGCTAGCTATTTTTATGTAGTTTCACTTTGTCCTGGAGAATCAATGTATGTGTACCAGAATACAAGGTGTATAATTACAGCCAGAACTGAAGTGTAGTAGATTTTTTACTTTGCACAGTGATTCTAAGTTCTACATTGATTATTAGACTAATCAGATCAGTTTTGTAGAAAACTATTTAACTATATAGTTAAATAAATGTATTTTGTAACTAGTTAAAATAGTAAGAGTCCATTCTAATGCTATCTTAATTAAAACAGATTCAGTTTTGTTTATTTCTCTAGACTGACAGGGTTTTAGTTTGTTTTTTAGTTATTAACAATGCATAACTTGAGTTTTGTGACTTTTTAATCTAGGGATGACAAGAAGAAATACAGTGGTAAGAACAAGACTGTGTCCAGAAAACAATTGGATAAAACCAAACCATCTGGGAAACAGAAGTAATTGAACTTTGCAAACAATAACCACAGGCTATTTTATCATAAAACGTTTTATATTGACCATTTATATTGATGATTTAACACTTAAAGTACTTAGTGTTCTATGTGTGTCTCTTAGCTTATCCTGTTTGTATTTTAAAAGATCTAAGAACATAGTTTCAGTGGATCAAGTTGTGTAGGAATTTCTGATAACTTACAGATAAAATTTTCTATACATTATTAATTACGTTGTTTTGTAGTATTTGTAAATTTCCATGGTGACCTGGGTAATTTTCTTTTTTTATTCACTGATTTAAATAATGAAGTATGTATAATAGATGTGTGAGGCATACATAGATGGTGATGACATGTAACTCACCTTTATAAGATGTGTTAACTAAAATGTATGAGAAGCTCCAAATTGAAGTTTTTTGTAGCAATAAAATTGGTGTTTCATTTAGAAATTTGTTTTATTGATTTAAATTTGAATAAATGGATCTACAATTAGGTTTTGCTTATGAGATATCAACTGTTTTTATTACATTTTTAAAGGACTTCAGAATAAGAAGTCTTAGTACTACATGTATTTGATTTTTTTTTCTGTTGACTTGATATGTAAATTGTTTTTTGTTTAATAAAACTAGCTTTCTTGGTAGTTGAAAAATAATTCATCAAGTGCATTTTCTAACTTCTTTAGTTCCTAGTAAATGATTCAACAAACATCTTTTGTGACAAACTTTGGGGCTACTTGAATTTGGAAAGTAAAATAATTATATTTTTCCAAAGGAAAAAGAATAAATTAGAACACTAATGTATGAAAACAAATATTCACTTAACTTGCTCTTTCTTATATTATGGAAGTGATATTTTGGTGTGAACTCTAAAAAATATCCAGTAAAAGTAAAAGTAAGTGTAGAAAGCTGTCTTAAACAGCACTGCACATGAACTATATTTATCTGATTTGGTAATTTGTCTTTCATTGATCATCCAATCTAGACTGGGTCGAGTACATTTATTAATATTTTGAATATTCAAGTTGGAAGGTCTCAGGAATAAGGTGGGTGAAGCAGAACCTTAATTTCCAATTAGTTCAATTTTTGGAGTGTCATCCTTCACAGGTCTTGCAATGCCAATTTTGTTTATCTTCAGTCAGTTTGTACAGAACCCACTTATCCAACTTTGTCTTTCCAATGGCACTTGGGTGGTTGGCAATGCTTGATTTGCTTGTGCTAATTTCTCTGCAAGCTCGCGTACTGTTCTGCGAAGGTCAGTCTCAACTGCTTCCCTTAATGTTTTCATCTAAGGATGGCTTCCTTCCATGACCTTTGTGGTCTTCAATACTTTAATCTCCATGTCAAAACCTTGAACCAACACTGAACTTTATGTTCAGTAACAGATCCATGGCTGAATGCCTCATTGTTCCTTGTAATTTTGGTAGCTTTTTGTCCAAGTTTGAAATCTTGGAAGAAATCATATGAAATTTCTTCTTGTCCATGCTGCCTTGGAGGTTGCAAAACTTATTCCAAGTAGAGTTGAAACAGCAGAGAAACAAGACACCTTGTAAGCG
Organism: Tachypleus tridentatus; assembly: GCF_004210375.1. NCBI lineage: Eukaryota > Metazoa > Arthropoda > Merostomata > Xiphosura > Limulidae > Tachypleus > Tachypleus tridentatus. The sequence goes on along the minus strand of NC_134826.1, from coordinate 66,000,609 downwards.
ACAAACATTGGATTAAACCAACCAACCAATGGTACGTTACTCAATATTCAACTTCTAAATGTCATCATGAGAATTCTGACATTTATTTTTGGACAACCTGATAAATTAGTGGAATTCCATGGTATCAGTATAGTTATTTGATTTTTTTTTGTTATTCAACTGTATATATAAAATCTAGAAAAATTGATACCCTTTGTGTGCAAAATTTTATGACTTAGCAACCTATGTCCAGCAGCAACAGTTCTAAGAAGAGAATTGTTTGATTTACTTGATTTAATTTTCTGTATTTTAAGAAAAGTTTTTAATTTATTTCTACATAGTAATAATCTATATACATATATAATAATTAAAGTGTGACTGTATATTACAAAATACTAGTTCACTAAAACACAGGGAAGACTAAAGATCAGTTTTATATTATTGGATATGTAACATGAGTGCACACACATCAGTGCAAGTTGTGTAATGTTAACTAGGCATGACTGGAAGGCCAGTGTAATAATATATATATTTGTGTTAAGTAGTCATTCTAGCATGAAAAAAACTCGTATTTATTTCCTTTTGGTTTTTATGTTGTTTACGAGGTTGGTCAAGGGACAGACCCCTACGTAGTTACAATATAGAAAATAAAGTAGAAAGTCTTTCTGAAAACACATTTGAAATGTATTTAGGAGGTTATAGAGATTATACAAATATTGACATTTTTGGGAAGATTTTTTTAATCATAACATGAAATTTTGGAGCTACAAACAAATTCTGTAGTTTTCATTAATCATTTAGCGATGTTTTCCTGCCATTTGTGATGGATTTTTACACTAGTTGGGAAATAAAATTGAGTATCCTCAGTGATGTCGAGAAAACCCACTTGTAGAGAAATATATATGCAAAAACGGCTTGTTTGGGTTGAGAAAATATTTTACATAGAAGAGCGAACAACGTTTCGACCTTCTTCGGTCATCGTCAGGTTCACAAGAACCAACACACAATTCAAAACAGAAATCCACCGAAAAATCACCCATACTGGACTATACATTCCTTGTGACTCAGCACATGAAACAAAACAACAACTCAACATACTAAGAAATCAAATAAACACAGCCATAAAACTATGCTCACCAGATAAAAGTAACGATGAATTAGACAATATAAAACAATACTTCATCAACATCAATAAGTTTCCTCCACAAACCGTAGAAAACATTATATGCACACACCTAGACAGGAAGCAAAATCAACCAACAAAAGTAAATATATCTTACGAATCAAAAAATCGCGAAACCATATACTGCTGCATACCATATATTCCTGACATCAGCAGACAAATAATCAACATTTGGCAAAAACTGGTAACAAAATATGACATTCCAGTTAATACCAAATTTATTTAAAAACCAGGCACAAAACTAAAGGTCTATACTATGTAAAAACTACACTGACAAACACCACACCAACATTATTTATAAAATACAATGTGATAACTGCCACAACATCTATATTGGAGAAACAAGTAGAAAAATGGAAACCAGATTCAAAGAACATAAAAAGTCACCTTCACACGTTTTCGAACACTGCAAGTCAAATAAACACAACATAACCATAGAAAACACTCGAATACTAAATAAAGAAACAAACAAACAAATGCAAAATTAAAGAAGCCTTACTTATACAACAACTTAAACCCAAAATAAACCAATATAAAGGAATGCCTTTATACCTATATTAAATATAATAAAATAAAATTGTATATTCAAACATCTAACACCGCCCTCTACATTCAGACACTCGGTTACACAACCCCTTCCAAACATGTGGTCAGCTTCCGGTCAGTTACCTCTTTCTTTGTGAACCTGACGCTGACTGAAGAAGGTCGAAACGGTGTTCGCTCTTCTACGTAAAATATTTTCTCAACCCAAACGAGCCGTTTTTGCATATATATTTCTCTACAAGTGGGTTTTCTCGACATCACTGAATATCATTAAACTGTTTCACATAGTACAGTATTGATCTATGGGCATAGAAAATCAAAGAAATAAAATTAATTTAAAAATGGAAGAGTAAGAATCTTCAAAAACTACAGAAACCAGATTAGTTTAAATTGAAATTGCAGTTACTAAAACATATAAATGAGCTTAAGGCTTGAGACGTAGTGACATTATTTCCTCAAGCTACAAATTCCAATTTTGATTCCATGTCTGAAATATGTAATATTTAGGATTGGAATAGAGATTTGTGGCTTGAGGATGTGTAAACTCTTTATGTCTTAAACCTTTAGTTAGTTAGTTTTCCTTTTGGTTATTGCACTTCAATGTTAAGCTGTCTTGGTTCTGTATTTTTTTAAAGATACCTATTTCACCCTTTTTTAATTTGAAAATCTTAACATAATATTCTCATAAGAGGCCAACAAATTTATGTTAAATTCTGTAAAAAACTTAAGTCATCTACAAAGGAAAATATGAAACTGTTTATAAGGTTACAAGAACTTCATATTAAAATGGGGAACTTTTCCGATAATCTGAATTGTGTGTTACAATTGAGCCTCATGTTAAGAGTCTATACATGTTGTCACTAGTTAAGATATTCTTGGTAAGAAACTAGTTTTAATATGATGTACATGTGCTTTGTGCATACCAACTTTATAATTCTCTCCTTCAAGAATTCCATCCAAAGATTCAATAGTATGTTGTACAATATGCATTGGATTCAGTGCAAAGGTAGTGCATGTACATTTTAAAGTCAACACATATTGCACCTGCTTGACAACTCTGAAGAGAGTTTATAGTGCAAGTGCACCTGAGGAAAGACACACTAACTTGATGGAACTAAATATTTATGTGAAGATTTCATCAATATGTGACTTGAACATGTAGGGTGTACAGTAGTTGGGGAAGTGAATGTATTCAGAATTTAATTTTTTTTTTCCCTCAATAATTTTAACACCTTAAAAACCAAATGAATAGTTAAGATATGTGTGAATGGATCATCTAAATTAAAACCTTTCATTACAAGTTTTTGGCCTTCTTACCAAGCCTTCATTGGGCAAGAACATACTGATCAATTTATCTGTGGAACATTTTAAAGCAGTGATCCTGACAGTAACTGATATCTAGTATGGAAGGAATTAGTTATAAAAACAATGTTCTGTACAAGTTTGAAACTTTATTATATTATGAAAGCTTTAGAATATTTAGTTAACAATTTATTTAATTTACAGATGTACTCGTATGATAGGTAGGAAGTACTGTATTTTGTCGTATATCGATCTTTCAATTATAACTTTTATAAATAAAAATCTTTGCGTGTGTATAAATTACTTACAAATAGGGGGAAAAGATCTGAGCTTTATTGTGTATATTTTTTGTAATAAATATGTTTGATTGGCATATAACTTTACACAATGTCTATTTTACTACAAAAACAATCAGCTAAGATGTATAGTTTCAACTTCTTGGAGCTTCATGTGAAGATAATGTAGGATTGATCACTTCTTTAGTATATGTGTTGGAATAACTTGCTGTAGTCTGGCTTGTTAGTAATGTGATAAGTAGGCTTAATAATCCAGCAATAACCAAAATCACGCTCAAACCTAACCGAAACCTCTGGTGCAATGTTACACTGTCCAAGTTTACCATTTCTTTACTTAATCTCTGCATAAAGGATGTGGACTCTTTTCTGAAAAAAATGACAGAAAATGTTACTCATGAAATACACTTAGAATAATTTAATGTATACAAAATAAACTCTGGGTCATTCCATGTCAAATCATCCAGGGGGCTGCAGGTGACCCCCACAAAATGCCTTGAAAAATTTCACATGTGCTCATCTGCCCATATGATGAAAAATTGCCATAAATTAGATCAATATCTCTAATAGTTTCTGATTTACAGCTCTGTAAAATTTAGTTAATTTTTTTAATTTTTGGGCAACTTTGGCTGCTTAAAGTTGCAAGAGTAATGGTGGTAGAAGGCTGAAATTTGTTACACTGACTGAATTAATCTCACAGAATTCAAAAATGGTCTCAAACCAAGTTTATCTCTGAGGATTTGCATAGTGAAGCAGTAAAATCACCTGAAAACTTAAAATAATAAAAAACAATGGTTTATGTAATGAGCCATAACTCTAAGACTTAATGTGATACAAAGCTGAATTTTCTTTTCAAATTTCCTATAACATATCAGTTGATAAATTAGCAATTGTTGTAATTAAAAGTCTGTTAGATCTGTAAAAAAAATTTTGCTGCATGCAACTTTTTATGATTTAGCTAAAAATTGCCCTACCTCAGGCCAGTTTGACCATGTCACCAGTTATTCAGCCTTTTCAGATTTTTACCATATATTCTTACATCTCTGAATATGATCCACTAAAAAAATCAGGATGGTGTTCAACCTACTTTTTGAGTTATAATTTTTAAAGTATCCTCTGACCATACATTTTTTATTTAAAAACAAATTCAGTTGAGTTGTGTTACTGTGTACAAATATATCCATACAATTTTCAAAAATACCTGTCAGAATTTTATGAATCCCACTGAAATATTCTAACCAGCATTTCACAATGTTAAATAATGAAGTTGTAAGAAACATGAATTAATTTATTTCTGAACAAGTTTATTGGCATAACTAGTTAGATCACATGGCAATGCAAATATATTGTGTATGCATTATAGTTATGCAGATATGGCTGAGTTTAAGATTCATAATATAATAAGTACAAAGATAAATCAGACACAAAAAGCATAGTGCTACAACAGGGGATAACTGAGAAAGATTTTAGTCACACCAAACTTCAATAATCATGAAAATGAAATGTTTCAAAAACTGCTTTGGCAATAAATTAGCCTTAACAACATCAAATAAATATTGCTTTGTTCAGACAGCTTGAATAAATTTCTGAAATTCAAGTTTGATTATGTTGAGATCACTTTGACTTAGAACATAGGGGCGAGCACTACTGCCTTGCACGGTAGGTGCACTTATCAGACAAAGAATATGTTGAAAAGGAATCCAGCTTGCATCTTTACGTGATCTTGCAGGCCATGAGAACAGTTTGTTTCTTGATTTCTTCATAAATGACACCAACACATTGGAATGTTCGTCTGATCTATCTTTTATGCTTCCCACTTACCATGATCATATATGCATGCCATATATTTCCCTGGCTGATAATTGTCATTGCTATCATTAGACCCTATTTGAGCTGCTGCAGCATCACTTTCACTGCTACTACCAACAGTTACAACTGTGTACACATCATCATCTGATAGCCTTCTCACATAGAATTTGTTGGTAGAATAAAGCTATGATGTGACCTAATACCTGCCACAGTTTTGCATTTTTCATAGCACTCAAGTAGATCAAACTTTACACAATTCTGCAGGAGTGATTCCTGATTGACAAGAAAGAATTGAATCTCCTGAATGTGGTCCTTTGCCCAATGATACATATCAGAGACACTCAAACTTTGATAATTCATTATTTTACACAAACTTGATTTTTTTGAAGATCATGTTCAGAGATGTAAGAATATATGGTAAAGGTGATTAGAATATTTCAATGGGTTTCATAAATTATTTCAAAATTGTATGGATATATTAGCACACAGTAACACACCTGAATTGAAGTTGTTTTTTTTCAAATAAACAATGTATGGTCAGAGGATACTTTAAAAAATTGTAACTCAAAAAGTAAGTAGAACACCATCCTGATTTTTTAGTGGATCATATTCAGAGATGTAAGAATATATGGTAAAAATCTGAAAAGGCTGAATAACTGATGACATGGTCAAACTGTGGCCTGAAGTAGGGCTATTTTTAGCTAAATCACAAAAAGTTGCATGCAACTAAATTTTTTTACAGGAGATCTAATAGACTTTTAATTACAACAATTGCTGATTTATCAACTGATGTGTTATAGGAAATTTGAAAACAAAATTCAGCTTTGTATCATATTAAGTCTTAGAGCTATGGCTTATTACATAAGCCATTGTTTTTTATGATTTTGAGTTTTCAGGTGATTTTACTGCCTCACTGTGCAAATCCTAAAAGAGGTAAACTTAGTTTGAGACCATTTTTAAATCCTGTGAGATTAATTCAGTCAGTGTAGCAAATTTCAGCCTTCTACCACCATTACTCTTGCAGTTTTTAAGCAGCCACAAATGAATTTGCCAAAAATAAATTAATTAAATTTTACAGAGCTGTAATACAGAAACTATTAGAGATATTGATCTAATCTTTGGCAATTTTTCATTATATGGATTGATGAGCACGTGAATTTTTTCAAGGCATTCTGAGGGGGTCACCTGGAAAATTTTCCAAAATCTAGATGATTTGATATGGAATGACCCCTCTACAAGAGACATTGTCACATTTATGTTATCAAAATCATAGTTACTTTATATCATGAAAGCTACCTTCAGTATGTCCAGCTTTCACAAGTTATTTATACACGCAAGTAATCTTTCTTTTGAAATCATTAAATTTGGAAAAGAAAAAAAGAATAACCATTGGATCTTAAAATGTTGGTGTATTACAAGTGACAGAAATAAATATAGATTAAACACATTTCAGGTTATGAATCTTTAGTGGTTTTATGTGATAGCAATTACACTGTAAGTTTAATACAAGATAAACCTATAACATGTACAATGAGGGAAAAAAAGAAACAAGGAAAAGATAGCAGAACACAACCAAAAAGACCCAAATTTTACATGAGAGGTTCGGGTTGTGTGTTTAAGGGTAGTTCTGTATTTGTCTGTTGACAGTTTTAATTTTATTAATAACTCTAATAACAATATGAGAAATTTCTAAAAGCGATATGGTGACTGATAATGAAAGCACAGAGTTGTTACTGTAGGTCTTGTTTTTGTGTTAATGGATTTTTAACGTCTAGAGAAAATAGTTGTAAATAACAAATAACTGTTTACTTAAGATACAGGTTAGTGAAAAGCAATGTTCCATCACATTTTGGTAATTTTATTAAAGATATTTGCATCAATTTTTAACTTGGGTTTTGCTCAAATCTTGAGTTTTCTTAGCAAACATTTACTATTAACACAAATAACCTATTTTCATTACAGTTTTTTCAACCAATAAAACAAATACTAACACATTATTCTTACTGGATTACTAATTCATTCAATGATTTAAAATTCTGTGTTTACTGACAATATGTAGAACTGCTAAACAGGAAATCATTATGGCTACTGGGTAAGTTTCTTTGAATTCAAAAAGAAGACAAGCCATCCACTATTGGATACTTTGCATCCTGGTCTCTATTGCATTTGAAAGTACACATATTTTATATCAAACAAGTACATACACCTTTATATTCTTGAGAGTCAAGTGTTCATCCAACATTCCATCATCAATAATTTCTGAATCTTCATTTAGACTTTTGTTAAGGCCCATGGCTTGTTCATGGGAATGGTATGTTAAGTCATCTGGTAAATCATTTTTAGAAAGGCTGGAAATAAATTATGTCCTGTTTATTGTAAGACCTTAAATAATTTTTACTCGTATTAGTTTAATTTTCACACTTGAAACACAACTGTATAATTTGTTATTAAAACTATGAGAATGATAATTAGATGTTATAAATAAATATAAACTCTATATTTACACCTTCATTACTGAACAGGTAATGTAACAACCAATCAACTTCAAAAAAAAAATTTTTTTTGTTTTATGTTCATACCAAGCTTTTCTCAACAGTCACAGTTGACAGAGTGATGAACACCTTCTTTCACACATTGACAAAAAATACACAGCATGATGGAGTCTTTTAGTTATACGGACAAACATGCATTTGTAGTTTAAAGCCTATTTGTATTATTGAACTCACAGCTATGCCAAAGTTTGTACAGTAGAACCCCTCTAAGCAGCCACCCCTCAGATTTGGTCACCCCTTGAAAGTGGCCATTCAATCACAGTCCCTTTTTTTGTTTGCATAATTCTAATTATGTACAGTGGAACCCCTCTAATCAGGCCAGTTTGTCTCAGTCCTGAAGGTGGCTGCTTTAAAGGGATTCCACTGTAGTTCCAATAGACAGTTTTATCTAAACCTTACTTAAAATATTAAGCACAGTATTGTTTTATACTAAATATTATAAAGATGAATCATGTTCACTTCATTGTAGTTATTTTAATTTCTAACTCAATCTTCATTCATTTATCCAAGATCACTGAGTAACAGTGTCGGCTATTATTATTTAACCATCTCAAGCTGAGAATAACATACCTGAGAAATGCTACAAACATGAGCTATCAAACAGTTTGGGTCTGTAACAATACCCACTGGTATCACTAGAAACAGATGTTAAACAAATAGTTCTGGTCTATAAAAATACACATTGGAATCATTAGAAACATAAGCTAAACAATTCATGTCTATAACAACACAGACTGAAAATGCAAGATACTCAAAAGAATCAGATCTCATGTCAGCTACTGCTAGCCCAGCACAATTCCAGCCATGACAAAACAAGCACCTTACATGTAAATATGGAAACATATATTTAGGTTTAGACAATCTCAAGCTATTGCTCACACAGCCTATATAATAACAGCTGAAATATATTCATTTGATAATATTCTATATCTTAACTTCTCAACACCTCGTTTGAGAGAAAAATCTTATTAGATAATTTAATGCTCAAGACAAATGCATTTATATGTATGCCACAAAAACGTGTATAATTTATTTATATACTCTGTAAAACTTACAGTGAACATTTGTATATACATTTGATTCATTGTAATATATTATTTCAAAACAAGTGGAAACATTACATAAAGTTAAAAAACTTAGATAACTAAGAATCAAAAATAGTGTCATTTTGTAGGTCTCTTAACTGTGTTAGCAAGTTTGCTACATGGTTAATGAAATAATCTTTACATGATTTAGCCTGCTTTTCTCAGCTAGTTCTCGAGTTCAGTATTAGGAGTAATGAGTTTATGGTTCAAAAAATAAAAAAAATATGAAAGAAACATTAAATGAAATTCCTTATTTGTATAACTTGGCTTATTGGAGAATCCTAGTAAAACTGACCATCCAACTTGAAGATATATATTTTTTTTATTTTATATGGTTAAGTGGACTGGACTTTGCATTATTCTGTTTATTATCTAGACCACAAAAACCAAGCCAACAATAGAAACCATTACAACACTGTGTCAGCTGTGTGATAATGAAAATACTATATTTGTAATAATGTGGTTAGTAAGTTTACCTTCATTTCCTTGTTGCTATTGTTGTTGAAAACAAGAGGGAATCCTCAATACCTGCAGCAATTGAAATTCTTTTAGGCAGGATTAGAGTAAAGTCATCTGCGAGACCTTTTTTTTTTAGCTATACTTTTGTGTGCCACCAGTATCAAGTGTGGAGCACGTATATGCCCGATTCAATTTTATTACTCGTCAGTACCTCTGCCGGTCCACCCTCAAATTCAAATACTTGTATGGATATAACACTAATTCTAAATCTTAACAGTAGGAAAGTATTACTAGTTGCAGAGAAAGAAACTTAATTTACAAAAATAAAATAAATGTTAGAAACTTATTGTTCTTTCTCAGATATTAAAAGTTTGTTTGTTTGTTTCTGGAACTTCGTACAAAGCTACATTAGGGTTATCTGCACTAGGCATCCCTAACTTAGCAGTTTAAGACCACAGGAAAAGCAACTAGTCATCACCAACTCTTGGAATAATTTTTTACCAAGAAATAGTGGGATTGACCATGACATTATAATGCCCTTGCAGCTGAAAGGGTGAGCACGTTTGATATGAAAAGGATTCTAACCCACATATTATGAGCCAAGAACCCTAACCACCTGGCCCTGGAGAGCTGAAAGTTAAAAGTATCTATTCCAAATATTGATGTATTGCATTACAATTAAAATTATATAATAAGAATTTAGTTACCGACATGAAACAGTACTTGGTATTAATTTAATTGTAATATATCATTGGTTGAAAAAAAAAAGGAACTTTTGATGACACTGAGAAACAGTGTCTTGCTGTAAAAATAACAGAGCTTACCCTAGATTTTTCAACTCCACTCCAGCTACATTATTATTTTTTAAGGATGACTCCTCTTTTTCTTCTTGTGTACCTTGAATTTCTTTTTTATCCATGCTCTTCTCACATGGGTCATCTGTCACTCTATTTTTGGCACTGGAATGTATAATTTGGAACTTGTATAATTTTTCTATGTGAAACAGGTTTTTAAAAACACTTACTTATCAAACTTCCTTGTTGTGTTAGTTAGTTGAAACTACACTCTAACTTTTGCTAACATTTTATTAAAATCCTTCTGTTTACAACCAACATCAACATTTAATTATCATTTTCACATGTTAATGTTGTTTGTTGAACAACCTTACAATGTTTCAGGTGGGTTACATCACAAGTTGAAAGTTTCTTATCAAATTATGTTGCAGAACACAATAGACTCGGAGGGTGTTCCATCATGGAATCAGTATACACAAAGAACATTTTGTTAAACACCAGTGCCCTCACTGCAATGGGTACAGAAATGAGATTCAACCTTATAGTGGTGCATTCAGAGCAAACTTCATTTCCGTTGATGACAATGTCCATCTTATCGAACAAGAAACAACTGAGAGATTCATTGGCCAACAAGAACCTTATTCAGAGTGTTTAGGATATGCCACAAGCAGGTCCAAGAACATGCTTAGCTTCCACAATAGTATATGTAACACATATCAATGGAACAGATCATATTATGCCCAAACACTTGGGAAAATGTTCTAACTCAATGTACATGGGGTCAGTCCTGGACTGTGAAATTTCAGAGTCAATCTTACAATTTGGAGTGTAAGTTAATGTTCACATGAAGAATAAAAAATATCTTTGTCCACTGTACATCAGTGCACATCAAAAACTTTTTTTTTCTTTCACTATTTATATTTATTGTATCTGGTACTTTCTCTAATACACACTATTGCAAGAAAGAGTAACATAAAACTAGGTAAGTCTGTACAATGTCAGGACATGCAAAGTCTGACCCCCACTAGTGCACATAGGGTTAACAGCATTCACATTTTTCAATTTTTTGTTGATTTTTGTTCATAATAAGAAGTTACATCCAGTCTTATCAATGTCTCACTAGTGAATCTTTGTTTTGTTAGGTTAAAATATATATTAACACAATCAATCACTCAATACAAATCACAGTATGAAACATTTTTTTTGGAAACCCTTAGCAAGAGTTAGATATATTTTCTACCGTGTTCAAAAAAAGACAACTAGTATCTCTCAGTAGCCCAACAGTTATCAAAGTACTTTACAAAAATCACTCATTACATTCACATCATGTCTACCTTAAAATTGAATTTATGTTTTAAAAACATTACAGCTTTAGAAGTTTCCTATGTAAATATAATCCAGGGAAATTTGATAATCCAAATGTAATCTGTTAATTCAATAAATGATAGGCTAACTGATTTGTTTGTTTGTTTTTTGAATTACGCACAAAGCTACACGAGCGCTATCTGCACTAGCCGTCCCTAATTTAGTAGTATAAGACTAGAGGGAAGGCAGCTCGTCCCCACTGCCAACTCTTGGGCTACTTTTTTTACTAATGAATAGCAGGATTGACTGTCACATTATAACACCCCCATGGCTGAAAGGGCGAGCATGTTTGTTGCGACAGGGATTCGAACCAGCAACCCTCAGATTACGAGTCGAACATCTCAACTCATCTGGCCAAGCTAACTGAAATACTGTGAACAATTCAGATATATTTCTGTTCTAATAAAGTAAAAAAACCTCTCATTGTCCTGAATTTCTGATCCATTTTCTTCAATGATATCTTTTTGTTCATCAAGTACAGAAGGTGACTTTGCAGATCCTAAATAAACACCTGATGGAAGAGAACTGGCAACAGATGAGATTACAGATCCAATGCTACTACTAGAAGACACAAGTGCTCCAGAGGGATGGTTATCCTATCAATATGAGACGATGAAAACATTTCAGCAATATTAAATGTAGAATATTACTGGGTTTGTACCAAACCACATTTTTCTGATACTCTTAAAGAAAAAATGAATATGAAATTAATACAGTAGCATTCTGAATAACATATTAAAGGATTGTGGAAGTAACAAAATAAAAAGCAATTATACAGTTCGTCTCAAAACTTTATCAATATATAGCTGTTTAACCTTGGTTATTATAAGAGACAATAATAATAGTTTACAATGGTATCTTTATTTTTCTCTTCATTTATTTTCATTTCAGTTGAGTATGAAGAACAAAGTACAGGAATATTAGTACTTTGTAAGAAAGATTGTATGTTTATCAAAATATTTCTCCATAGCTTGACACAGACATACTAATAACATACCTCTCCTTTGTACCACAGAAACATACCAACAACTAATAATGTAACCTCTCTTTAGTTTCACACACATACCAACAACCACACTACAAGAAAACACAAAGGAACAAAAACAATGAACCTAACATACACTGATTCAGATAACTGCTCCATACAAATATTAAAAATATCAACAAACTAAAACCTCAACTACTACAAAATCTTAGACTACAGCACATCATCTCTGCTTTTACATTACATGTTTGTTCATTAACACTATAAGATAAAAATTCCTTTCAGAACATAACTGCCATTATCATATTTACTTTCTAATACTAAAAGGTAAAAATTCCTTACCACAATGTAAGTACCATTATCATATTTATGTTCCAATACTTTAAGATAAGAAAACAAAATCCTTACCACAACATTAGTGCCATCACCAACTGCAGATCGCTCTAAGAATGTTGGTCTGTGGAAAGTTGCAACACTGGCTCGTCTCCTACTTACCTAAAAACATATTTAACTGTATTAAAGCTGATTACACTAGAACCTATTTAACCTATAATGAAGTTCACTGTCTTTTTATATTACAAGATGAGAACAATAAAACTCTTAGAAAAATATTCTTACAGTTGTTAAATTTCAGATGCTTCTATCCAATAAATTTATACATAAATGTAAACATTTTGTATTTTTAAGTATAGTTTGTTTGTTTTTTAATTTTGCACAAAGCTACATGAGGGCTATCTGCACTAGCAATGTAATACTAGAAGGAAGGCAGCTAGTCATCACCACCCACCATCAACTCTTGGGCTACTGTTTTACCAATGAATAGTGGAACTGAATGTCACATTATAATGCCCCCATGGCTGAAAGGGTGACCATGTTTGGTGTGATGGGGATTCGAACCCACAACCCTTGGATTATGAATTGAGTACCTGAACCACCTGGCCACGCTGGGCCATAAGTGTAGTCCAATTTAAAATACTACAATTACACAAGTTAGGTTATAAAAATACTTTAACTGTTATTTCAAATAACATTGAAGAAATCTTCAATTCAATTAAATTTAGTGTTAATACACTAAACACTTTAAATGTATATACATAGTGAATATAAACTTTCTTGATGAAGTATGTTGAACATGTATCCACTTTCAATTATGCATGTTGCACACAAAAGCATTCTTATGTGCACGTGGTGTGCTGATGGTTACACATACTACTTTCAATTATACAGGGTGCTTGGAAAGTCAATGTGCAGTTTTGTAATCATATTTTATTCAGTCTATTTCAAGTCAGCAACTGATAGCAGTGTTTAGAAACAAAATAAGAAAGATCCAGGCCTGTATTGATGCCAACAGGGGTCACTTTCAACATTGTTTATAATTGTCATTCATACTTACCTCCTGTATTCTATATTGAAACATGTCTGTTAATAAATATATAAGTGCACAGTGACTTTCTGAACACCCTGTGCATATTGCACACAAAAGCATTCTTATGTGCATGTGGTGTGCTGAGGGTTACTCATTAGAGTGATTTTCCAAGTCCCGTGTTACCATTGTAAAGTGTTATTGGTTAACACAGCAATTTCCAATACAAACTTCTGTTAAGAACAAGAAGATTAATCTAGGGTGTGTGTCAACATACAAAGCTATTGCTAGGGGAACATGTCCCTCAGAAAATTATGAGCCCAAAGTGTAGTCAAAAAATTGGTTATTCATAAATTTAAAAATAGAAAATTGGAAACTTGTTTTGGAAAAACATAGCCCCCCCACACACACTTCACTCACCTATGTTCACAGCCACATTTAAGTAGGCCAAACATACATAAAACCACTAAAGCAGCATCAGGGAGCCTCACAGATATGCGATCAAACAGAATAATATGATTCCAGTTTCTCATGAAAACAGATATTGAGTTGAAGGTATTGCTGGGAGGCTATGAACATTTGCCCAGTTAGCTTTCAACTCCTTGTTTATTATCTTACTAACAGTACTGGTTTTTGGATTGGAAGGTTCTTTTCATAACTATAGTCCTCAGTTTGTAAATGAAGGTATTGCTTTGAATTGGCTTGGTTTCAAAGTTGATTGCTTTGCATGTTTTTCTGCATCTGTAGAAAATATTTAAGGCTCCCTTCTTATATTTATTTGATATGTTATGTTCTGTGGTTTGAATCATCTAATGCTCTAATCAGATAACTACCCTTCTTAAAGATGATTGTTAAAAATGTCTTTATTATCATACTTCTACCCATAGTAACAATGCACTTTGTATAATCAGCAGCATTAAACATATTGCTCATAGTGTCTTGGGTAACATCTCTAGCTACACATTGCTGCTTTGAATCATCTGTTGTCTTGAATCACATCTCTAGCTACACATTGCTGCTTTGAGTCATCTGTTGTTTTGAATCACATTTCTAGCTACACATTGCTGCTTTGCATCATCTGCTGAAATTAACCATTGCTGTACTTTATTTGTTAGATTTTCAATGTAGCTTTTGGAATGCTTAAAACATACAGTTGTAAGTAGCCATCATTATGTTTTGTTTATTAGATTATCTAATTAGAGGAGTATCCTTTAAAATATTTATATTATAGTAATCATTATTATAAATCATTTTCAGGTTATCTAATTACCAGAGTATCTGTTCAATTAACACTGTAAAAGAGTTTTGTAGATAATTATGAAAATGTATTACCTCCTGTTGGCTTATTCTGTTGTAGAATTATATCTTGAAATATTAAAAGTAAAGTACTGTAGATGAAGGAATACAGATAAGATTCAGGTAATTAATTAACAGGATAAGATTCAAGTTATCTGGTGAAGAAAACTGCACATAAAACCTCAACATCCAAAAAAATTTGAAATAAAACAATTAGAGGAAATGTGGTTATTTTATCTGTGTTAACAATAAGTTTTATATTCTCATAATTTCTCTTGGCTTCTATGACCAATTTAAGCCACTATAAACAATAGGTTTCTTCACAAACATACAAAAAAAAACTACAGTGAGGTTCTCAGATTCACAAAAATGGTTATATAATAACAACAAGAATGCCTTTATTTATAATATATGTCAGTGTGTTATGTTTCTCAGTTAAAAAGTATACTTCAGCATTGTCTACTTTCTAGTAATAATGTATGAAAAATGTCTCAGGTTTCATAGTTAAGCTCTATATCACTCATGTTTTAGTAATAATGCATTTGTATTGTAGAATAAAGTCTCTGGTTTCACACTTAAAAAAAAAACTCTATTGTCTATGTGTACCTCTTTAAATGCTGGTAGGTTGACAGAATAAGACAAGAAGCCAGGCACCTACAACAAACAATCAACTTGATTAGATAGAAGACACACCATCCATCCCTGTAATAAATATTTTAAACTTAATACATGCAACTAATTAGAATTTCATATCAAACATCTAAGTATCATACATGTTTGTTCATGCTTGACAGCTTACGTTGAAAAAATCAAACAGCTCAGAAAAATGAAAAATGTGATTGTATGAAAGCAAGTAAACTGAGTAGTCAGTGAACATTCCATGAAAACACACATACAAGTTAGTAACTGAAGCAAGTGTTATGACTACCTCATTAATGCAAAAACACTAGTTATATTACAACTGTATTAGTATCCAAGCATTTTGTTAAATATTATTTGTTACTTATGTAACACAATTTTGTTAAAATCTTGCTGAAAGATGGAAATATTTACAAAATCCTTTCCTAAACATAAACATAATACATAAATATAATACATTATTATAAATTAAACAAATATTTCTCTGTAGAAATGTATTAATAATTAAATCCTTTTTATAAAACTGTTAACAAATGACTGTACCTTACACCATCAAATGAAACAAGTATATGTCTGAAATAAGTTCAAATTGGCAGACATATTTTAAGGACAGCAATCAACAACAGAACTGTCAGTCACCCAGAAAGTAAATGCAGATCTAACAGTGCTAAACATAAAATAAGTTGTGGTTAATAAAAGCAACTTAGTATTTTGTAGTAACCAAAACTTCACTTTATAACAAGCATTGTGTTAAAAGCCAGCTATGCTAATTATTAATGTAGAAGTCAGTGAATTTCATGACTTTGTTATATTGCATAAATATCATAATGTGAAGGAACTTTATTAAATTATTAAAGTTACTAGAAGTAGTTTTTAACATTTAGTAAAAAAATGTCTCAGCAACTGAGATTTTTACTCTAAAATACTATTGTAATAGCATATTTTAGAAATAAAGTAAAATACATTAAATTAACTCACAGGTTTTTCTATGCACAATATCCTTTTGATATTAACACATTATATAAATTACTTCTCTTTAGTTAGAGTTTTAGTTGGTCATCCATAAATAATAATAGAATGGAGTGGCCAGTACAATTACTGATACACGAAGCACAAAGATGAAATAACTTACAGGTTTAGGTGCACCTGCAACAGACAAGGAGCGCGTTGCTCGTTGTGTTTTAGCATCTTCTTCAGTTGACTCCACATCAACAAGATGCCTTTTCAACAACAACTGTCGGATCTCTTCCAGTTCCTGATGTTCTTTCTCATATACAAATTTTAATTTCTCCACGTACATCACCGCGATTTCAAAAGCACGATTAATTTTCTCTTCCTAATGTGAAGAAAATGTGAAGTTATAGAAAGACAATAAGTCACATATTACATCTAGCTAGGAATCAAAGTGAAAAGCACACTGTTTACAAACATATCAAGAAAGGGAGCTAGTGGTAAAAAGCAGTGTTTAGTAAACCCCACCATCAGTTGTAGAAGTAGTAAAAACACAACTTCTACAACTGTTGGTGAGGTTCTAAATATTGTGTGTTTACAGCCATTCCATGGTTTACAATGGTAAAAGTAAGACAGAGGTTGTAATATTAATGATTTTCAGTGAATAAAAAAAAATGTTTAACTTTTTAAAAATATTTCCTTACTTACAAGTAGATTTTTCCACAACACTCTACTTGATATACACTAAAAGTTAAATGCGAAGCTTTCTGTAAATGTGTTAAAAAGAAAGATCAAAGAGCACCTGCTGGACAGCACCGTACAGTTCAGCTCGGCTGGACACCCTGGAGACAGATCGTTCAAGAACATCCACTTGTTGTTGAATGTCTGAGATCAGCTCTCTCATTTCATGAGAAGTACTTAGTTGATTAAGAGTCTAAGTAATTATAGAGAAATAAAAGTATCTAAGGTATTTTAAAGTATTCCACTGGTACTATCATTTGCACACCTTATTTAGATTATATCACATACAAATATTAATTTAATCGCAATTTTATTTAAAAAATGAAAATAAACCTTTTCTACATTTCACTTTATTTCAACCCCTCTCATTCACATGTACTTACTGAATACCTAAATACAGGAAGTAACCATCGGATTTATTTACAGATGTAGCTGATTAATCTTTGCAATGTGAAATACCAACAGATTCATACCTTCAGGTTTAAAAATTATAAACTTTATTAATATACCCTTATCGACGTCTAGAAGCAACAGAAACTTAATTTACTTTTGACTAATCAACCTACCAATGTATATAAACATTTTTACTGGTAGCCAGAATCTGGAATACTAGTAAAAAACAACTTACATTTAACAGTTCTCTCAAAGCCTGAATTTCACTTTCAACATTTTCTTCTGCCGTGTCTCTCTGTCGCTGCTGTAACTCTAGTCTCTTATTCAACGTTAACTTGTCTGTTTTAAATGCTAGTGACAAACTATTAAACTTTTTCTGAAAAAGAAAAATATTTATTGTTTAAGATATATTTCAAGGCAAAAAAAAAAACAACAACAAAACACTGTACATAAATTTAGCATTAAATAGCTGGCTTACAGATGTAATGAAGAGAAACTGTCAAACTGGAGTAATTTTGAGTGCAAAATGGAAAAACAGTAAATAGTGTAATGCAATAATGTGATCATAACGTCTTTATTTCGTACTTGAACAAAAATCAACAAGTTTTCGAAGTGAGTTCATAGTATTAGAAAACAATCATAAGTTTAAAAGTTGAGGTTCAGACGTATCTTTCCTTATGTGGTTCATGCAGTTATTTAGATGAATTATATGTTTCCATTTATGAAATGCATTAAAACGTTTTGAAAGAAATTATCATTCACAAATTAGGTTTTTTTTTCTGTTTGATGCGCAAACTTCATATAAACAGATGTACATTTTAATGTACTTTTAGGCTGATTTCAGAAATACATTTAAAAAATTTGGAGTAATGAAAGGAATATGTTTTTCTGGATTTTTTATTACTTTGCCAGGTTAGGTCAGTTTATATGAGGTTAGGTCAAGTTGAACTAATTAGTAAATGACTAGATGTTCATTTATATTTGGCCCGGCATGGCCAAGCGCGTAGTGCGCGCGACTCGTAATCCGAGGGTCGCGGGTTCTCGCCCGCGTCGCGCTAAACTTGCTCGCCCTCCCAGTCGTGGGGGCGTTATAATGTGACGGTCAATCCCACTATTCTTTGGTAAAAGAGTAGCCCAAGAGTTGGCGGTGGGTGGTGATGACTAGCTGCCTTCCCTCTAGTATTACACTGCTAAATTAGGGACGGCTAGCACAGATAGCCCTCGAGTAGCTTTGTGCGAAATTCCAAAAAAACAAACAAAAAACAAATCATTTATATTTAAAAAATAATTTAATTGAAAAATTCTTCAACAATGAAAATATTTTCCAAATTTTTACCCATTAAAAATTAATTCTCCAAATTTTAATTTATATGTCTCATAGTCAGCAGCAAATTGAAAGTACTTGGTATGTGGTTAACAGACGTAACAAACGATATTATGGAAACTCTCGTCATGTGATTGACTCGTATCTCTTCTAGTTCATGTGACGTCATAGGCATGAAGATGATTATCCCTTGAAGAATATTTATGAATTTTCACATTGAATCTGTCAAATGTTCTGTTTGTTTTTGAATTTCGCGCAAAGTTACACGAAGGCTATCTGAGAAGCCGTTCCTAATTTAGCATTGTAAGACAAGAGGGAAGGCAGCTAGTCATCACCACCAACTCTTGGGTGAGAAGCCCAAGCCACACTCTTGGGCTTCTCTTTTACCTACGAATAGTGGGATTGACAGGTCAATTATAACGCCCCCACAGCTGAAAGGGCGAGCATGTTTAGTACTCCGGGGATTCAGACCCGCGATCCTCGGATTACGAGTGGAGCGCCCTCATCAACTCGCTATGCTGGGCCTTTAAATTTTCACCAGATGCTTTGTACTCTCTTGATGTTTTGCAGTTCTTCTAAATACATAGATAAATATGTAATGTTAAAAGTACTTCCGTTGTATTGTAAGCAAAATAAAAAAAAAGTATTTTCATCTTTCCCGCTGTGACAACCGTAAGTCTTCGAATTTACAACGCTTAAAATCTGGGGTTCGATTCCACTCGGTGGACACCGCAGATAGCCCGATGTGGCTTTGCTATAAGAAAAAACAACACACTTTTCTTTTCTTCAAAGTTTAATTTATATTTCTGAAATATAGTTTCTAATGAATATGCATATATATATATGTTTATTATTTGAATGCGATGCTCGTAACAGAAAAGGCCCGGAAATTGATCTAATGTAAATTGCCTTACCTCAGTTTCCTTCTCAGTGAAAGAAGCAATGCTGGAAAAAATTGTACATTCAATAAGCATAAAAACAAGAAGATTCAAATAATGATACACTTACTTATATAATATTTTTTTTCGTCAGACTCCGAATAAAATTAATGTGTTTTTAACTCTTTCACATTTTTGTCTATATTTGTTCGTTAAAGTATAGATTGAAAACTAAATCATCACTGAAGAAAAACCTATCCTGTCACTTCCTTCTGTTCCCTGTCACATAATTATGTAAGACAGGCAGAGTGTGCAAGAATAGTTTGGGAAAAAAACCCAATTAATTACAATGTTAAATCTTTAAAATATCCTACATCTGTTTTTATGATTTTATTTGATGTTTATCAAATGCTTTTGCATACAATGACATAACAACTAGTTATCCGATTTATAAACATCCTTCATACGCATTAAAAGCATAATTTTCCATCAGAAAAATACGTTAACCTATCTAATTTGCCTCTAATTCTGATTTGTGTTTTACCTATAGTGTCACATAATAGGCGTACAGATGATATTAATTACAGCAATTACGTAATGCACGGGCTCCTACTTCGTGAATAATTAATATATCTTTTATTCATTATCTTACCAAATCTATTGAAAAAAGTTTATAATATTTACATTTCGTTACTTTTATAATAATAGATCAATAATACAGATGAAAAAAATAATACATAAAGTGAATTTTACAGAAAAAAGAAAACTTTGCAGTCAAAAGAACTACTCATACTGATTAACTTTGCAGGTTCACATTTTTTATAAAAAATATGGGCTAATAAATGAAACATAGAACCTGGTGCAGAAAGAGCCCTTTCCGAGCGGCAATCCGAACGTTTAAGTTTTCACGTTTGCCGCTAGAAAAAGTACTGTGACGTAATAGTTGCCAAACAAACCGCCAACGCCAGCGCGTTGAATGTAAATAAGCATGGCCAGTGCATAAGGAGAAACAAAGGCGGAGTCTGTTTTGACTTTGTGTTCTGAACAGTGTCGAGTAGCGCCATATCAATTCGAACCTACTCTGAACGAACCTAGAACAGTTACTTTTGACACAGATCTGACAAGTTCTAGTGATGAGGACAGTTCCACGAGCAATAGTAGCGGAACTGTAAGTGATACTAATAGCGCCCAGGCCGGTTGCGAGTCGGTCATACCTCCAGTGGAAGAATGGTAAGCGTAAGTCATGACAACAAATATGGTCTGTATTATTTCACGTGCAATTTTAAACATCTCGACACCTGTCTGGTGTTTACAAATTATTGGTATCACAGACTGGGTTTTATTTATTTATACTTTGCCGACTATGGTAACTAATGCTCGGCCCTTCCACAATCATTGTCAGCTCTAGAGTCTTGGCAGTCATCATCAGGGGTGGGCTGAATCACAACTTCCTCTACAGAAGTAGGCACTGTGTCATCAGCAGCACTTTCCTCTAAAAACTGAAGAAATAAGATTATATATTAAAACAACATGCTTTATGAGGTTTATGAGATGTACATTTAATATGACAATGTCAAAGTACTGTGTTAAGATTAATTTCATTATGATGAGTTATGGAAATATGGAGTTTATATTCAATTCTTTACAAGTCTACATTTTTTTTTGAGAAATGCATAGCATGTACTTGATTAGTTCAACATATTAAAGACACAGTCTTATCTCAATTTATCTTGAAAAGTTAAATTTGAAAAATGGAATTCTTCAAACGTTTCCATATTTAAAAATGATACAAAAAACAGAACCTACAGAATGATCTACCAGCTTTTAAACTTGGGATATACTCTATTTGGGGTAGATTTGTCCACTGTATAGACTACAAAATCAAGGTTTCACTGACTTTCTGGTGCCACAAATGCAAAACACGCTCATTAATGTAAAATGTGTATGTCTTGTTACATTCTTCAAAAACTTGTACTTTTTAAATTATTATATTATACTAGTTATTGTTTATCGCTTCATACTGCACACATACCTTTAAGTTTGTTCATTTCGTGATGGCAAGGGATGGCTTCAGTGGGGTGGAACCTGTACACTGCAGGCTGAGATCAGTCCTCAGCTCTACACGAGGAAAGATGGTGGGGACGATCCTCTCTACTGCCAATGGTTTTTCTCGGTCTCAACCTGCCTGGCTTGAAACCCACGGAATCCAAAACAATGGGATCCGATACAAAACATGAGCGTTCAAAGTGATCTTGACAAAGCTTTGCATGGAGTGAAGGAGTACAGTTCTTCCTACTGACTATCCGCACCCACTGTCGCCACCTTGCCGGTTCCTTCTCGTTGCACGGAAACGAAAAGAAGCTTTTGCCCGATGCCGAACCGTTTTTATAACCATAAGCAACGCAGTAAACCATGTTATCATAAAACAAACATAAAGTATCAATATCAAGACAAAAAGTAGTCTCACATAAAACACCAGCACTGAAAGGAACAAAATGGTCGGCGCGCAAAGAAGCGTGTTTGGCAACTATTACGTCATAGTTGTAAAACGTCACGGAAACAGCCGAACGACCGAGAGGAGCTTGAGTTCGAGGACCCGCATATTTTGTTTCATTTTTAACTCAAAAACTAAAGTGTTTAAAAATATGGCAACCACACAGGAATTATACCTAACCAAAGTACAGTTTCTAAGGCAATTATTAAATTTGTTGAAAATTCACCTTTAACAGGGACCCCTACTTATTTTTTGCTCTCGACTTCTGAAATATTACAGTATGGCATAATTATACATAAAAATCGTGTTAAAACCACACAAGGAAGTACACTAGTAAAAAGTATAGCACAACAAAAAAGATAAAGGGAGAAATATTAGCCTACGTGCTTTTGCTTCAAAGCTTGATATAAAGTTTATAAACCAATAACTGATTTTATTAATTCCCTAGCACAGAATTTAAGTTCTCCGTAATAATAACCGTTGCTATAATATCTGTATTACTCAGAGGACTATTTGGGCTCGAAACGTTCGTTTTACGATCGAACCCAATCATATTGAACTTATATTATCTGAATTCTCTTAACTGTTGCGTTTAAATTAAACCCAAAATATACTTTGGACTTGCAAAGTAACAAATAATGTGAATTCTATCCACATTAGAGTTTAAATGACCTCATAATAACCGTCACAATAATGAAAACAAGCGATTCTATGCTAATACGTAATTCTTTTGCGTTTGTTAAAAGTTCGATGGTAGTAGATTTTCATATGATACAAAATAACTCATATAAATTAGAAAAAATTAACAAACCTAAATAATAGCAAAAATATAAAAACTTTGACTATTTGGGATACCAGCTATTTAAACAACAATTAAATATATATTTTAAGGAAAATTAATAACTTGGGTTTTTATTTTGAAACAAGCGAATGTTAGGTGATTCAAAAGTGAAAAGTGTTAAACAAATTTCAAGAAACTACTTACTATCAAAGTGCGCTAAAAACTATTACAGTATTCACCACGATACACCAATACAGGACGAGTGCATTAGAAATTAACACAAGTAAACACAAAAAGCCTGTTTCTGAAGTCTATGTATATATGTTCTAACATATTTTCCAAGTTTATAGAAATGTTAATACATATAAAAATATATTAATTTTAAAGAAAAAGTTTATGTGCTTGTAGTATTTAAGAAGTCAATAAAAACATTAGAACACTCATAAAAAACAACAACAATATTTCTAACAACTATCGTTGTATAACTCAGTTTCTGGGGGTTACTGAAATTTCGAGTTGGTCTTACGTAGCATTACATGTTTTATAAAATATTTAAAGTTGTGATTAATCACAAACATTTTTAGGTTTTTGCTGTAAAAATATTTACCATATAATCTGAAATAATTCTAGTTTTTACCTGTTGGGATCATCTTTATGGAGTCCAAGGAGTTTCAAAAAACTATCGGGAATGCAAGGAAATATCGGGCTACAGTCGTCCGTTAATGGGATTACCGTGTTTGGATCATTTGGATATAAATTTTCGCAACCCATACTACAACCACTTGTATTTCCTTTAGTTTGCGGTATCTCTGACGTTTCCTTTAGGTCAGGTATCAGTCTCTTGGATTTTACCAGCCTGTCTTGTATTTTCCATTTATTCTGAAAATAAATGTAAAGCCATCTTTTAACAAAGATTAAGTTATTTTGCTCTATTTATATCTTTTGTCAGTGGACTATTTGATGAAGTGGAAAACCTCAGAAATGTAGAGACGTAATCATCTCTTGTGATTAAGACGTGTTTCCCCTAGGCTACAGTAAATATTTGCACAATAAAGAACCTTAACAAAAGACGTAAGTAACTACACCATATATCATGACACAAACTCAGTTTTTGACTTTAAAAATAATCCACGAGATATAAAGATGCAAAAACATATTTAAGCCGTGCAAAAGACTGCTATAATATTTTGGACAAATATATAATATACGTGGAATTTAGTGCCTAGTTAGATAAAAATATCTCTGTATTAAAGGATATTCCATTCTACAGTGACTTGTCGTAGTGTTTTGGTCAATTGTGTAATTTAAGTGGAATCAAGCGTCTCGTTTGTTTGGGAATTTCGCACAAAGCTACTCGAGGGCTATCTGTGCTAGCCGTCCCTAATTTAGCAGTGTAAGACTAGAGGGAAGGCAGCTAGTCATCACCACCCACCGCCAACTCTTGGGCTACTCTTTTACCAACGAATAGTGGGATTGACCGTTACATTATACACCCCCACGGCTGGGAGGGCGAGCATGTTTAGCGCGACGCGGGCGCGAACCCGCGACCCTCGGATTACGAGTCACACGCCTTACGCGTCTCGTTAGATAAAAATATCTCTGTATTAAAGGATATTCTATGCAACAGTGACTTGTCGTAGTGTTTTGGTCAATTGTGTAATTTATGTGGAATCTAGCGTCTAGTTAGATAAAAATTTCTCTGTATTAAAGAATATTCCATTCTACAGTGACTTGTCATAGTGTTTGGGGCATGTGTGTAATTTATATGGAATCTAGCGTCTAGTTAGATAAAAATATATCTGTATTAAAGGATATTCCATTCTACAATTTATGTGGAATCTAGCGTCTAGATAGATAAAAATATATCTGTATTAAAGGATATTCCATTTTACAGTGACTTGTCATAGTATTTGGGGTAAGTGTGTAATTTATGTTGAATCTAACGTCCAGTAACTCTAATTAAATAATAAATGAATAAATAAATGGAAAACAGGAGTAATTCAGTTTTTAATAATACAAAAATCTATGAAGGTTTATAATACAGTATAAAATATATATAATATAGAAGTACGTCTAACATTCGGTGAAGTAAAATCTTACTTAAGTGTCATAATACAGTATTTGGCAAATTAAAAATCAAAACAAAGGTATAATATATGGGAATTTAATATTTAATAAACAACTGTTTAGGAAAGTCTATGATAAATATAACATACAGAGAACAAAATGATAAAATTTAACATTAATCAAGCTTGTATCTCAGGACGGCTAGTATGGGTTTAACACTTTTTGTTTCCTGCTTTATTAGTAAAAGTGTTGATACCCATACCAGCAGCCCTGAGATACATTTTTACTTCAAGTGGGTTTCTCGTCATCAAGAATTAGTCAAGTTTGGTTCGATGCTTCGTTATAATATTAACTTGTAATTGGTAATCCAATCCAGAAATAGTTCTGCACAACTACCGTGTTATATTTCCTTTGTAAGAAGCGCTTGTATGTATTGGCTTGTAATTAAGCAGACCAGCTGAAAGAGAAAACGGCATATACTCGAGTAGTTAGGCCTAAAGGAGCTTTAAACCTGACACAACACTTCAGTTGACTTGGTGAAGTATGAAGTGTATGTTATCCATTTTCATGTTAATAAATAACACTCAGTTGTTGTCAGAAACACACAGGACACAAAAGCCGTTTTCAACCAACAAGAACAATGTATCTTTTGGAAAATGTCTAATTATGTACATTATAAAACTTCAAGTGCTTTTTGGGGAATCAATTTCACAGTCATGTGATCTCCTTTACTGTTGTTTGCGACATTAAAACATTTTTTTCTTCTACGTGTCGCCAATAACTATATTTTTATACTGGCTACGATAGAACGGTTCTAGGCCTTACCGTGTTGTTGTATACATGGTTCTAAGCCTCACCACCTTGTATGACGTATTTTGTTTCAGACTGATACAAAACAAAAGTAAGCTTGAAATAAATAGTTTCCATGTTACTATAATATCAGCTCACGTAACATTACTTAAACTCTACAGGTCTTTCGCGCGAAGTCCAATATCCAAACAACAAACTGAACATACTTGTAAATATTAATTTCCTTCGTAAGATTCAAGCAATACATGATAATAGCCATTTTAAGTCTTAACATGTAGATGTTTTCGCGGTTCTAAGTCTAAAATGGTCGTCGAACACGTGTTCTAAGTCTTACTATTTCACTGCAGATGTGGTCCTAAAGCACAAAAGAATTTTTTGAATAAAATTTCAACTTACTAACGATAGTGAATAAAATCCAAATGACAGTCTCAGAATTTGAAATATCACGAAAAATCAACAATGGAAAGGCATCCGTAACCAGTTTAGAAACAGCTGTTTTTGTATCTTTTGCCAAATTCTCTGCAATGAGCGAAACTAAACAGATATGTACGATTAGCTGTCAGCCTGCCATTTCTCCACAGTTCCTCATATCTTGAACTTACACACACCCGCAGAAAAATATACAAACGACAAGCCTTGCGGAGGCGTTTTGTACAGGAACATTTCTATAAACAACCAGCGGGTTTCGCAACATCGTTGCGATTGTTTAACAACACATCCATTTATGAAATCCGTGAAAAAGATGTATTGACATCATGATGTACAAACATGTAGGTGTTCCATACAAAAGTATTAACGTTTAACCTGCTCAATAATATTATATTTATAGTAAAATGGAGAAACGGCCGAAATATTCTACACGAACTTTCTCCTGTTTCTCTACTTCTTGTTGGTCACATCTCACTGTATTTATAACAAAACGAACTTATCGACGTATTTGAAGCTAACACTTTCTCCTGTTTCTTTAGTTCTTTTGGTCAC
Source organism: Tachypleus tridentatus (assembly GCF_004210375.1). Taxonomy (NCBI): domain Eukaryota; kingdom Metazoa; phylum Arthropoda; class Merostomata; order Xiphosura; family Limulidae; genus Tachypleus; species Tachypleus tridentatus. The sequence continues at coordinate 65,973,542 of NC_134826.1, read as the reverse complement.
AACTCACTGTATTTATAACAAAACGAACTTACAGACATATTTGAACTAACACTTTCTCCTGTTTCTTTAGTTCTTTTGGTCACAACTCACTGTATTTATAACAAAACGAACTTACAGACATATTTGAACTAACACTTTCTGCTGTTTCTTTAGGTCTTTTGGTGACAACTAACTGTATTTACAACAAAACGAACTTGCCGACGTATTTGAAGCTAACACTTTCTCCTGTTTCTCTAGTTCTTGTTGGTGACAACTCACTGTATTTATAACAAAACGAAGAACTTATCGACGTATTTGAAGCTAACACTTTCTCCTGTTTCTCTAGTTCTTGTTGGTCACAATTCACTGTATTTATTACAAAACGAACTTACAGACATATTTGAAGCTAACACTTTCTGCTGTTTCTTTAGTTCTTTTGGTCACAACTCACTGTATTTATAACAAAACGAAGAACTTACCGGCATATTTTAAGCTAACCCTTTCTCCTGTTTCTCTAGTTCTTGTTGGTCACAACTCACTGTATTTATAACATAACGAACTTACAGACATATTTGAAGCTAACACCTTTTACTGTTTCTCTAGTTGTTGTTTCACATCTCACTGTTTTTATAACAAAACGAACTTACCGGCATATTTGAAGCTAACACTTTCTGCTGTTTCTTTAGTTCTTTTGGTCACAACTCACTGTATTTATAACAAAACGAAGAACTTACTGACATATTTTAAGTTAACCCTTTCTCCTGTTTCTCTAGTTCTTGTTGGTGATAACTCACTGTATTTATAACAAAACGAACTTACAGACATATTTGAAGCTAACACTTTTTACTGTTTCTTTAGTTTGTTTGGTGACAACTCACTGTATTTATAACAAAACGAAGAGCTTACCGACATGTTTGAAGCTAACACTTTCTCCTGTTTCTCTAATTCTTGTTGGTCACATCTCACTGTATTTATACCAAAACGAACTTACCGACATGTTTGAAGCTAACTTTCTGCTGTTTCTCTAGTTCTTTTGTTGACAACTCACTGTATTTATAACACAAGCAATAACTGATCGACATATTTGAAACTAACACTTTCTCCTGTTTCTCTAGTTCTTTTTGGTCACAACTCACTGTATTTATAACACAACGAAGAACTTATCGATGTATTTGAAGCTAACATTTTCTCCTGTTTCTCTAGTTCGTGTTGGTCACCACTTACTGTATTTATAAAAAAAACGAATAACTTACCGACATATTTGAATCTAACACTTTCTCCTGTTTCTCTAGTTCTTGTAGATGATCTCCTGACCCTATTGTAGTAGATAAATGAAATAGAGCTTTTGTAGTTTAAATTTTTGCAATAAGTTAATGTATGCGAAAGGTGATACTGTCATATTTTGGAATAGTTTTAGTACTCAGTAAGTCTACCTTTCCTTGATTTGTATAAATTTTTGAGATATATATGTCTTAAAAAGTTTCGATTATAGTGAATAAAAGTAAAGAGAGGAAAATACACGAACGTAGGCATAATGAACAAGACATTGATGGTTATACTAACTAAGTTCTTTTAATACTCCAAGAAGCACACCTGTTTCATTCCTTCTACGTGCTAGTGACATGTTTATTTGCTGTTGGTTTTTATCGTCGTCCTCTTCGTCATCAGAAATCCTGCTTAGTCGACCAACAGATAAAAATCTGTCGATTTTAGAAGATACCTGAAATCAAAGCTTAATTAATGTCACAATATTTACATTCATTTACTTAAAACACATGGTGTGAAATATACTACTTTTAATTCTAAAGATAATCACATACAGTTGAAAAGAATATGAAATTCTGTTATAGTGTTGTTAACTATGTTCCTACCTCACACTTTGACTTATATTCAGTTTTTTCAGTTGGAATATGTTGCTAGATACAATATATCTACTGCACATAATTTGTTTTGGGTCATTATTTTTATGTAGACTAATACAAGTGTTGATTTCAAACATCTGTATGCCTACTAGTGCAGAACATAATTCAAGACGCTAAACAGTTGACCAGCTGGTAGAAAAATACAAGAGAGTAAACAGTTGACCAGCTGGTGAAGAGATACAAGATACTGAACAGTTGACCAGCTGGTGAAGAGATACAAGACACTGAGCAGTTGACCAGCTGGTGGACAGATGCAAGATACTAAACAGTTGATCAGCTGGTGGAGAGATAGAAGACAGTAAACAGATGACTATCTGGTGCAGAGATACAAGATATTGAACAGTTGACCGACCATCTTGTTCAGTGACTAAGGACATCACACAGTTGACTATCTGATGCAGTTATTACAAACTAGTAGAAAGTGTAGTGACTGCTTCGAAATTACATCAACTACAAACTAAAAACAAAACAGCAAAAAAGAACACTAAGAGAGTACGTTTAAAGTTAAAGTGAATTATCAATATCATTAGAAACAGAATGTTACTATGACATTATACCTGAAAGTATAAAGAATAAAAAAATCAAAAGTTTAAAAACCAACCTTTCTTCTAAATACATTTTGGTCAGTTTCGGACATTTTCTTCACAGTATAGTTTTTTTTTTACTTTCTGGCTAGCCGTGCAGAGTCAACTATTCTGTTCCAAAAGAATGCTATTGATGCGAATATATAATAGTTACACTCCTGTTTATTGCTAAGTCTCACTAAATCTCTGTAACTAACCGAAATGGTTTTCGTGGTTAGGCTGAAAAATCATAAGGTCGTTGAAAGTATAAGTTTCACAAGGAAAGGTCAATTTACTTTGTGTCAGATTAGTTAAGTTGCATTGAATCAACACCTTGTAGAATGAAACTCTGAAATTATAATCCAAAACATGCACAAGTGAAATGTAGCGAATACCGTATTTTCAGACACGCCAGCGTAGTAGCGTTGGGACGTCTTTAATAAGGGAACCAGGCCACAGAGAAATAGGTCTACACGTAAGACCAACCTGAGGCGCTTTCTCCACGAACTTAAACTTTAAAAACAACAACAAATAAAAATGCCAGTAACATGATAGTTCGTTTCGGAGATGTCAGTGAAGTAAGAAAATAACATGAAACTTTAAATAGAAGTAAGTTTATATTAATTTTGCCTTGTTGTGTGGTAAGTGTGGATTTACAAGTGATTACAAACTAATAAGATGTGTGTTGGACCTACACATAAAACACTAAAACTTACAAACAACCAGTGGCACAGAGGCATATCTGCGGACTTAAAACAGTAGAAACTGGATTTTGATACCCCTGGCGGTCAAAACACAGATAGCCCTTCCTAAATCTCTGTATTTAATTACAAAGAAACAAAATATGATTATGACGTTTATTTAGCTCTATTTTACTATATTCTGAGATATGATAAGAAGCGCTGATGAGGTCGACACTTTTAAACATTTCACAAAATGTAACGTTTCTATTCAGAATATATAGACAGATTGATCTAGATATAAAATCACAAATTAAAAGAAAAGCATATACAGACGATTAAACAGTGAATATTGCTACAAAAATTCTGTAAACAGGATATCCGATAATAAACATTTTATATCCTATACAATCCTAACGAATGAAACGATAAATTTTTAATTATCTTGCGCTCTCACACACCACTTAAAACTTTCAAATTACAAGTTCCAGCTGTTTTATCGCAAACTAAACAACATTCCCCAACGTTATGTTTTTTTTTCTCGTGTGTTTTCATCAACGTTTTAGTAGCAGACAAGAAAAACATTACAGAATCATTGACATGAAGCAAATGTTGTGTGCAAATGTTTATACAGAGACGACTCGTAACTGTGAGCGATAACATAAGATAAACATTCATTGACTATGTAGAGCTATTTTTATTCTTATATAAATATGTTTATACTAGTCCGTTATAAGGAATATTATACAATATGTCTGTTTGTTCGTTACAATCTCCTAGTTGAAATGACTTCTCAAATAGAAGTATATATTTTAAGTAAATAAACCACAATTCTTTTGGTTGAATATTTTCTGGAGACGCTTCTGATATCAACCTAAACACATGTTGGCAACACATCATAACTTCCTAGGAATGTGGAAGAATTTTGTGGTTCCAGATGCTACTGCATTTATCTTCAAAAACTTCCTTAAAAACATGATGACACACCTATATGGTTATTCGAACACATCTATGTTCTGTAGAGATATACTGAACAGACCTAACGTTTTAACTTAATGCCATAAAACCAACTATGATTATTTTCGTACTAAACTGTCTAATTATGCAGAAATTATTTGGTATAAGATTTGAGCATGCCGAAATTGTCTTTTAATTTACTGATCATACTAAATCACCTAGTCAGTAGTTTTATTTTTAGGTTCATATAAAAATGTAGGACAATTGTTTGTTTGTTTGTTTTGGAATTTCGCACAAATCTACTCGAGGGCTATCTGTGCTAGCCGTCCCTAATTTAGCAGTGTAAGACTAGAGGGAAGGCAGCTAGTCATCACCACCCACCGCCAACTCTTGGGCTACTTCTTTACCAACGAATAGTGGGATTGACCGTCACATTATACACCCCCACGGCTGGGAGGGCGAGCATGTTTAGCGCGACGCGGGCGCGACCCTCGGATCACGAGTCGCACGCCTTACGCGCTTGGCCATGCCAGGCCAGGACAATTATAAATGTTCTCCACTGGCAATTTTCTTATAACACTTGTGTAAACGTGATTCAAATTTTCTTTATATAGTAACGTATATTTATTACACTAGAGGGCAACTAGTCACCAAAATCTATCATTCATGAGTGAGATTTATTATCAGGACTATAACAACCTGAAAGTTCAAAGCATTTTCTGCAAACGTCATTTCTCAAACATTGAGTCATATTTTCTGCAGCCCAACACTAATAGGTCATACTCAGTCCTCCTAGAATTCGATACCAGATTATTTAAGTAGTTTCTTTGTTTAGAAAAGGATAGCAATTTTGTAAGAGTTTCTAAGATATCTTATGGCATTAAATTGCATAACAAGATCTAAGAATTATACAGAGTGGCCCAAAAGTACGTATACTGTTACATATGTTCTTTTCCTTGTGAGGGTACTCAAAGACAAAATGTACTGTAGGAAATCACGGAATGTTGATGAAACCACAGACACTTTTACAAAACTTGGTGGATAGACTTGTGTCAGAGAGTATATAGAAGTGTGGCAGGCATACTCCAGGACTGTGTGAACAGTGACAGGTTTCAGTTTAAACATCTGCAGAATTAACTTTCCCATAATTTTAGATGGGGAAAAAAAAATCGAACAAGATGACTGCATTAATTCTGAGCTAGTTAATAAAAAAAAAGGAGAAGTGTGAAGAACAATAAGGTTTCTGGGCCAGATAGCACTTCCCCCAATGTTTTAAAAAAGGTTAAAGATTGGATATGTTATCCACTTACTACTATTTTTTATCTATCCTTGAACAGTGGGCAGGTTGGAAGTTAGCTAATGTAACTGCTCTTTTCAAGACGTGATAAAAATAGTTCCAATAATTATAAGCCCTTTAGTCTTACATCAGTTGTGAGAAAAGTTTGGAAAATCTGTTAAAGGATGTTTTGTAATGTCATTTAACAAAGTTTATAATTTTATTAACTAGTCAATATGGTTTCACTAAGGGAAAATCTTATTTTACAAATATTTTGATATTCATTGGAAAGATTACTACTTAAGAAAGCATTTGAAAAAGTTCCACATAAAAAGCTTGTAAAAATTTATCTCTGTATTTGGGGGGATAAGTTAGCAGATTGGATAGAAGAGTGGCTATAAATAAGAAATCAGAGAGTTGTTAGAAATGGAACTCAGTCAAACTGGATTAATGTTAGCATCTTTGCTCTTTTAGATTTACATCAATGAAATCGATTAAAGAATAAATTTCTTAAACTTGCAGATGATATCAAGGTCTTGGGTGAAGGGGATGCTGCTGAGTTACTAAAGAACTTAGATTATTGAGTTCAGCAAATAAATGACAGATGAATTTTAAATTTAATAAAAACAGGATAATGTATGTGGGTTATAATAATTTGAATCATAGTATAATTTAGATTGTAATAATCTTGACAATGTTATGAAAGAAAGGGTTTCTTTCAAGCTTCTCAAGCCATCCAAGCGATGTACTGTTGCTAGTTGGAGGGCAAATAGGAATTTAGGTTGTGTCTACAGAAATATTGAATACAAGTCTAAAGATGTTATAATTTCATTTTATAGGTCACTGGTTAGGCCACATTTTTAGTACTGTGTTATGTTTGGGATTTCTTACCTTAGAAATAAAATTAATTGTTGGAAAGGATTCAGAAAAGGGTTAGTAGAATGTTGCTTGGAATGGAGGGGTTGTCATACAAGGTGCGACAGAAATCTCTCAACCTGTTTTCTCTAAAGACTGAAATCCTTCAAACTATATTTTTTAAAAGAAAATCATAGCATCTCAAGATATACTGATTTTTCTCAATGATGTTTTTTTCTTATCTGAATGAAAGAAAGGTTGCAGTCTGGGTTGAGTTAGGTTTCAAACAGATGTTGTGCCATAAGTGCCATATAGAAGATTAATTAAGATCACATTGGTGGGGGTTGGGAAAACACTAGTTAATTGGAATACAGATAGTTGAATGAGAAACAAGTATAAACTTGTTATTACTAAAGTCCAGTCAAACTGGACTCTTGTTACTGGTGAAGTACTTTTATTTACATTAATGATATTAGTAGGGGCATAATTACTAAATAAACAAAGATTGCTTGGGACACTCAACTTTTGGATACTTTTAGCTGTATTGAAGATGATAAGTTGAACAACTGATGACAATTGACATTTAATTATATTATGTGTAAAGTTATCTACTTGGGTTATCATAATTTGTATTACACAGTTTTTATAAATGGTAACTCACTTAATATGGAAACAGAATAGTTATCCCTTGAAGATATGTTAAGATATCCTAACCTTTTTTCTTAAGAAAAGAAGTGTACGTTTTTGACATTTGATGGATTATCTTAAGTAGTGATAAGATAAAGACCTCCTGCTTCTTAGATGTATATTCTGAAAATAAGAAGACACTAATTTAGAATTTGGAAAAGACAGAGTGTATTTAAAGTTTTACTTTTCTCAGAGTAGGCATGTAAATACAGTTTCAAAGGACAAAATAATCTCTTTTTGTTCGTATGTTAAGTTACCACTAAGCACATTAGTGCTTGATATATAATGATGGGCCAGAAAATAATGGCTGTCACATTCAACCTATGATGCTTATAAATAACTGCTAAAGTTGAGTTATAGCATTATGTGAGAACCTAATTGCTATTATCGAGTGTTTCACAGCTTGTATAACAGCAATATTATTCTTTTATTTTACCATGTTTATTTTTGGAAAGAAATAATAAAAAAAGAAAACTGCTACTTAGCAATGAGTTCAGTTTACAAGCATATCTTATTTCCATATTTCATAAATAATAGTTCTATATGTGATTGTTAGATGGCAGCAGAAACGGTTTTATATAATATCTGTTTGTGACATTTAATTTACAAACATAATATCTGTAAAAACAATTTTATTTAAAAGAAATGAAGAAAGAATAATGTAAATCAGTATTCACGGTATCAAGGAGATCAGGTATTATTCAACTGACATATCTGTGTACATGTTATTGATGTCTGAGTTTAAAAACCAGTTTCTTAATTATGAAAACAATACATTATATAGAGGTCTATTTTAATTCAGATTTTCTCCTTCGAAATGACGACAAATGATGATGATGTTCTTCAAATTTTCTGTGAAAAGAGTCTGGTGGTATGTATGTGGTGTTATACTTCATGTACAAAGTTCTCTCTATTAACTGATATGACACTAACATGTGGTGGAATCGACTGAATGCACATGCAGTGAATAGGGGTGAAGTTGAAAGATGTGGGTTCTATATATATCTGCTTAACGTTGTTCCATCGCTTTGGGGAACATGTACCATTTTGGAGGAATCTTTCCAGCTTCATTGACCCGCAGGGTAACCCAGAATTAGAGAAACAGATATGAAAAATGTGTATTACCATTGAATTTAAAGTCATAGAAATATTCACTTATCATTTCACTTTAGTGAATGTGCTATAAAAAAGGAGGGGAACAAGTAATAAAATCATTGGCAGAAATTAACTATTATGTAGGAATGGCAATGACAAAAAGTACAGAAGTAAGTTAGGGAGTAATACACAAAACCACAACAAAATTCCTTATATAAGTAGCCAATAAATACTGAGTCAACTTTAAAAGCTTATGGTTATTAATCAATGTAAACCTGTATCACAGTATCCAGTTTAAATGCTTTTATTCAAACCTGAATTCATGCAATTAACAGGAATCCCTCATTTCGTTGCAGATAAAAGTTATTTTTGGAAAGATATGACCTATTATCTAGTGATTTTTAATGGCTTTGTTTATTCCCCTCTACCTTGTTTCTGTACCTTTTGACGTCATTCCTACGTCATACTTAATTTATACATTTTTTATTACTTTTTAATGTATTTTTCATTTCAAATCACCTCTGTCACGTTACAGGTTTTCGTGTTTTTGCTGTGGTCAGTTCTACTTACCAGTTAATTAACGTACTGTAGAAATAAACCAGCTTTATTTACAATATCGGATAAATTCTCTCAATAATGCTGTTGGATCTAATATATTATAGAAAAAGGCTCGTTCTGTACAATGAAACGTGTTGCGTCTGCAATAAATTTCAAGAAACAACTCAAAAAGTAAGTTCGAACAAGTTTATTTATTAATAATACAAATAAAGGTCATTGTTTTTTGTAATAATGTGCAAATATTTCTATTTAAAGTAAATTATATTTGTCATACTATATCTCTTAAATGTTCAATTTGTGCTTTGAATTTCGTTATGTTCTAAATTTTAGTCCTCATGACATGGTTATTATTTTAATGCGCTTATAACTACCATATAGTTTCTACCTGCTTAACAAAATAAACAGTTATGGATAATTGTGAACTCCAATTGAATACGCGGAGTGTTCGACAGTCTTTCGTTTTGACATGGTTTGATCTGCTTGTGGCGCCACCTCTTGCTTTTGTGATACATAACTCTTCACAGAACTAATGAAAGTCACGACGACATCGAACATGTGAAAAATAGACATTCCTAACCACATACCCAGGTATCCTCCTATGTAGCTGAAGAGCTCGATATCCTGCATGTTAAAAAAACAACAACAACCAAAACCGGGGAAATAAACTATACAGAACACTTTCCGAAAACTGAGGACCAATTTTATGGGTTTATTAAAATGTTAATCAAAGAAACAATAAAGCTTACATGGTTGAATTTAACCCACTGTCTGTTATATGGATATGTTAAAATGTCGCTAATAAAAACAACAATAAAATTTACAAGGTTTAACTTAGCCTGTTATCTGACTAATAAGCCCTCAGGGGTTCCGCAATAAGTTTGAAAACTTATAACGCTAAAAAACAGTTTTCGATACCTAATTCGGTATAAATATTTATTACGTTAAGTTAATTATTTATTTCTTACAGTAAATAATATCAATCTATTCGTGCAATAGGCAATTAATTACCTGGTTCGTTTTTATTTTCAAAGTACTCGCATACCAATTAATACGCCGAACCAAATATAACCAGTTTTAATAAGCACTGACCTGGTACTTTGGTAGATGGCTGTAGATCACGTGCTCCTTGTTACCAACAGTTACGGTCACGAAAGCAAATTTTTGTCTGGAAAGAGCATTGTTTTATTTGGGTAATTTAAGACATTATTTAATTTTTTTTCACAGTTCTAAGGTTATGAACTGCCTGTTTTGACAACTTTCAAGACGTTTATTTTGCTGAAGTAAACAACAACTTAATTTTAACAATGTAGATTTTATTTACAATATTTTATCTAGATTTTCAAACAATCGATATTATTAGCTTTAGAAAACTAAGACTAACCCTAATAAATGGTCGTAAATTTCGAGAGAAATGCTGTGTATAAAACAAACTTTTACGTCAGCTGAAAATGGAATTGTGGTTCAGAAATAAGCAATCAAACTTACTGCGCTTCAGAAACGTTTTTTATGCCATAAACATCTCGGACAAAATTGAAAGGCCATTCCTAAATGTAAAAAAAAAAAAGGTTAAAGGTATTAAATAGGAAAGAAAATTACGAAATGCAAATGATTTTTTTTGTTATTAATAGGTGTTGAGTATTTTATAGCCATTCAAAGAAAGACTAGTTAGCTAGTGTAAATAAGTCGTATCATCTGTTCTACAATCTAGATAGTGTTGTTTTCAGAGAAGTACCTCTATCCAAATATTACCATCATAGGTATTGTAATAGAAGTACCTCTATCTAAACATTACCATCGCATATATTGTAATAGAAGTACCTCTATCTAAATATTACCATCACAGGTATTGCCATAAAAGGATCTCTATCTGAATATTACCATCATAGCTATTGTCATAGAAGTACCTCTATGTAAACATTACCATTATAGGTAATGCCAGTTTAAAACAAACAAACCTCTCATGTCAGTTATAGATAGTACATCCATGGTTAGTTTCAGTAACACACAACTTTGTTATTATTTTTCTACCTATACAAAAAGCGGTGAATTAATCGGTGTTTCGGAGAACTTCTTTCTTCACTGATTGTGTTAGGCCTAATCGTCATCATTATGCGTCATTGCTTAACTTACATCGCCCAGTACTGAGGGACGTGGTAGATATGTTGTAAAAAGGAATTACTCTTGAGTCCAATGTAAGAACCTACTGGACCTTCGTCAGAGAAATCTGAGAGGTCTGAAATTGTTCTTTCGACTATCTTTCTAATAAAATGAATAAATGATTTCGGGAAGTGCTGACAGCTTGAAAACTTTGGGGTTGTGAACCTTCTTTAAGTAACATTCTCTTCCCTCCAGGCCCAGCATGGCCAGGTGGTTAAGGCTCGTAATCTGAGGGTCGCGGATTCGAATCATCCTGACACCACTCATACTCGCCCTTTCAGCCGTGGGGGCGTTATAATGTTACGGTCAATCCCACTATTCGTGGGTAAAATAGTAGCCCAAGAGTTGGCGCTGGGTGGTGATGACTAGCTGCCTTCCCTCTGGTCTTACATTACTAAATTAGGGACGGATAGAGCAGATAGCCCTCGTGCAGCTTTGTGCGAAATTCAAAACAAATAAACAAACTCATCGCTCCAATTTGACTCTCATTCTCTAGTGATTAACATTTTAAAGTTACATCCTCGCCCTTCAATTTGCCTCCTTCCTTGCGGTTTACCATACACATGTTTCTAGTTGATGTAACATTAAATTTACTTCATGGCTAAGAAACAAGGTCATCTTATCATGTGATAAAATGTTTTCTTCCGTTTTTAGAAACTTTTTGTCAGAACTATACCACTCTCCGAACAAGATCTAAACAATTCCTACCATGTGTTACTTTACATTTCGTAATCTGTCTTTAACCACTACTCTACACCATTCGTCTTTCCATGGTTCTCAGTTAAGCCTATTTTTTAAATTAAGACACTCTCAGCGTCACCTGTTTTCAATAATGTTCAATTGTACCTTAAAAAAGCTCATACCAGAAATATTGCATTAAAAATAGAGAAAAATAAATAAATAATTTTCAACAAAAGCAATTTAGGTAAGTAGTGTTATATGTTTTTGAATCACTCAAACATTCTTGAATGAAACTTTGACTCTTGTGAAGTTTAGTTCTCTCAAACAAAGAGGGTACAATAATAATTCGTTTTTAAGATGATTCATAAACAAGTAGTTGAAATCCAACTTACGTCCAGTGTTCTTGGCCATTCTGTTTTTTCTTTGATTATATCATAGTTAACTCTCCTGTTAATGAAACAAACATTAAGTCAGAACTGTGAAGACGACAGTTGTTCGAGTAATTACGCTTGTGTACTTATGATAATATCAAACTTTGAAACATTGTTAGATGGTTGTCCAAAATATTAACGTTTTTGAAGGTAATCATTCGATGATCCACTGGATAAAAATGTAGAACAGTCAATGAAATGTATCGAGTGACAATGTACGAAACGTACGTTGGCAAAATATGGGAAAAGTTTTTAGATCTCGTGATGACGAGGAACCCACTTGAAGTAAAAATATATTCTCAAGACGGCTGGTATGGGTATTAAAACTTTAATTATAATAAAGTTCAGGTTAGCCTGAAGATGACTTAAGAAGGTCGAAACGTTGTTCTGTACTGTAATTTAATTAAAGTTTTATTACCCACACCAGCTGATTAATTAAAGTATTTAGAATTGTATAAACGGTCCGGCATGGCCAGGTGGTTAAGACACTCGACTCGTAATCCGAGGGTCGAGGGTTCGAATCTCCATCACATCAAATATGCTCGCCCTTTCAGCCGTGGGGGCACATTATAATGGCCCGTCAATCCCACTATTTGTTAGTGAAAGAGTATCCCAAAAGTGGGTGGTGATGACTAGCTGCCTTGCCTCTAGTCTCATACTGCTTAATTAGGGACGGTTAGCGCAGATAGCCCTCGTGTAACTTTGCACGAAATTCAAACAAACTATATATATATTTTTATGTCAATTTATAGGTCACTAAGTTACGCATCTTTTCAGTTTGTAAAGACATTTGTTCCAATTTAATGAACACCATACGCCAGCTCTTGTTCTCTAGTTTTTGAGAATGATACCGCTAGAAATTAATGTAACTCGAGATATTATAACGATCCAGTGATGTTGTTTGTTTTAAGATCAAAGATACACGTTGGTCCACCATAGGTATAAAATCCTAATCTTTAGCGATATAAACTTTCAAGCTTACTGTTGAGCTTTAGTTTATAATTTTTTTCTAAAAGTTTTAATAATCATACATTTTACTGTTTATTGGTTAATAAAACTTTTAATTATAAAACCAGTTTGTTTGCTTTAGACCATAGTTTGGCTTGTTTTGAATTTTGCGCAAAGCTGCGCGAGGGCTATCTGCGCTAGCTGTCCCTAAATATAGCAATATAAGACTAGAGGGAAAGCAGCTAGTCATCACCACCCACCGCCAACTCTTGGACTACACTTTTACCAACGAAATAGTGGGATTGATCGTAACATTATAACGCCCCCACGGCTGAAAGGGCGAGCATGTTTGGTGGAACGAGGATTCGAACCCGCGACCCTAAGATTACGAGTCTAGTACCTTAACCACCTGGCCTTGCAGGACTTTAGACTAAACCTACATCGGTTATTTTAATTTTATCTCGTAAATAAGTTACTCCAGAGAATAGTGGTAAGTTTACTGATTTACAACCCTCAAAACCGAATTGGCCCTATATGGCCAAGTGTGTTAAGGCGTTTGACTCGTAGTCCGAGGGTCGAGGGTTCGAATCCCAGTCATACCAAACACACTCTTCCTTTCAGCCATGGGGGCGTTATAATATTGCGGTGAATCCCACTATTCGTTGGTAAAAGAGTAGCCCAAGAATTGGCAGTGGGTGGTGATGACTAGCTGCCTTCCCTCTAGTCTTACACTGCTAAATTAGGGAAGGCTAGCGCGGATAGCCCTTGAGTAGCTTTGCGCGAAATTCAAAACAAACAACAACCTAATTAATTGAAGTAAGCTCAATACAAGCCCTATTGCTATCAATATAAAATAATGTGTTGCGAATATACTCACAGACATGGCAGGCGGCATTTTTCTCTACACATTTTGTTGGTTTTTGTTCCTATTCCAATAGTTTCCTTTACACAAGGATCTAACAAAAAAAACAACAAAAGAGCGGTATATCAAGTCTTATTAAACCGTGTATGTTGAAGCTTTTAACATTTTTTTTTTAATTTGACATTTTTTTCTGTTAAATGCGCAATAAACGAAGTGTCAGACAATGTTTTGAAATTTACTACAAATTACACAGGTGAAATAAATCCAAGCTTCGTTTTAACTTGAAAATATGAATGAAAACAAACAGGCTCGGCAAAAATTACAAATAAAAAACAAATAACTAGTCGTATAACCAATGCCATTGAACAAATAAATGCGTTAGGCTTAGAAAATGTGATCTATATAGAAAAGTGTTTAGAACATCAAACATAAAACAAGGGTTTCAGAAGTTTCTCAAGAAACCATGTTCATTTGCAGAAAAGCTGGAAGGACTGCTACAATATAGTTTGATAAGTTTAATAGTGAAATCTATATATTTTCACTGTTCATTATATTATAAATATATTTAAATATTTATGTTTCATTGTGTATTCACTCCGACCCACCTTGGTACTACTGTCTTCCATCATGTTCCAAACAGCTGCTCTAAGATGGATATTTTATTTGACTTGTAAAAGTCAGATACTGCTATAGTGTGTATATTAAATCAGTATTATTAGTTACAATCACATTAAAGCAGCAACAGTTCTTTTAAATATAAGAAGCAGTACCCTGTAGTTCAGTACATCTTATTTTCAACTAAGAACTTTAGTGAAGTGTTATGAAGTGCAAAAAAGAGGCGAGATACACATGTTCCATTCATAAGGTCAAGGACAGTATGAACGATCACCTGGATCAAAGTACTTTCAGCTATTTCATCCAACGTAGTAATGGATTTTACATAGTCCATTTCTAGTCCAACCACACAAACATTTCGGTAGCAATGCTGAATATTTTATTAACAATATAACCGAACATACGGGCTTTACAGATTAAAGAAACATAAGCTGTCATCTCCAATACGTGCTGCGTATAAATTCTTCCTTATCTCTCGCGGCGTGGTTTTTTTCAACCAACTACTAAGTAGATAATTAGATATGAAGGAGATGATTTGGACAAGTTGACCATTTAAGTGAATAGTTAGATATGTATACAGGATATTAAAGGTTAGGCGAACAGGTTGCTTGATGCTGAGAAAATTTGGCCACTAGAAGGATAGGTGTAGGTTGAAAGTTAGGTGTATAGACAGACTGACCACTAGAAGGATATGTGTAGATGGAAAGACAAACTAACCACTAGAAGGAAAGGTATAGCTGTAAAGTTAGGTATATAGACAGACTGATCACAAGAAAGATAGATGTAGCTGGAAAGTTAGGTATACAGACAAACTGACTACCAGAAAGATAGATGTAGCTGTAGTGTTAGGTATATAGGCAGACTTACCACTAGAAGGATAGGTATAGCTGGAAAGTTAGGTATACAGACAGACTGTTTACTAGAAGGATAGGTGTGGCTAGAAAGTTAGGTATATACATTTCTCAGGTATTTACATACATCACAGAAAACTGTAACTTAGAGGTTTTAGAAAACAAAATTCAGTTGATAAAATTAAGAAAAAGACAGGCTCTGTAATAGGTTATTTTGTTCATCATTCAACTCACGTGCATATCCTAGAGACTTAGCAACAAAAAGAGTTACTTAATCCTAATATTTGAGTAATTTAATGGATATATACCAGACACTGTGCTTCCGAAAGCGCAGAGGGGAATTCTTCGTTCCAGAACAAATGAATAGGGGGCCTCCACCATACATCCGCACTTCTCGAATGTCCGATTTGCTTCACATTCCATCATGCAAGTCTGTTAAGATAATGATTTATTTTACTTTTATATTCTAGTATCCAACATGTTTTATAACATTAGTTTTTATATTCTTTACCATGATTTCTGTTTGTAAAACTTTCTGTATTTGATTTTCCTTAAACGAATAGCAGTTCTAAAAACTTTCATTTATTGTTAAAGCTAGGGAGGAAGTTGTGAATGTTTAGGTAAGGTACATCATGTTAAGTTGTCAATGTTTAGGAAAGGCACATCATGTTAAGTTGTCAATGTTTAGGAAAGGCACATCATGTTAAGTTGTGAATCTTCAGGAAAGGTACATTATGTTAGGTTGTGAATTACATCATATTATGTTGTGAATATTTAGGGAAATGGCATCATATTAAGTTGTTAATATTTAGGTAAGTTATATCATTTTAGTTTGTGAATTAAGTATGTTACTTTATGGGAAACAGGAACTTCAGGAAACTTATAATAAGGCAAACTTACATTATGACAGATTACTACACATTCAATCATAAAGATACCAAACCCTATTAGAAACTCTAATAAAACACAATCTTGTCTCACCTCCAGTCCCAGAATTCCCGGTCGTCCTCTCGTTTCTCCCATAGCTATATAGTCGGTACAGTTTGTTGGATAAGGTGATTTTAAATAGTGAGAAGTCGACTGAAAAAATGAATTTTAATACAGTTTTAGTTCACATAAAAACTTTTTAACAAAGTAGATTTGTTATTCGTAATATCAAAGTTTTTTGTTCAAGATTGTTCCAAATTTCTTATGTAAACTGTATTTCAACATCAGTTTGTTTGTATGTGTATACATAAAAGAAATACAAATATCGTTTAAATTGACAGTCTTAAACCAGTAAAAGAATTTGGTGAGACAAGCTTGCTAAACGGGTGTCACTGTACCAGCATGTACTTTTTATAACCTATTACACGAACTAAATCTCACATACACCCAAAGGTTTACGAAGAGTTAACTGAGTAATCAAAGTACAGCTATCTCTACTCTAAAGGTCTGTTTTTCGTATAGAATTGTTTCTTTCAGATGTGCTAATTTGACATTTCAAAGTTTCACATTAATTCTTCATTTCCGTTTCACGGAATAGAGATTTTTACAGATAAAACAACATAGTTTGCCTCTCTTTATCTGCTTATAGAATAGTGACGTCTTTGTGCATGCCAATGTTTATAGTTTATAGTATCGTATTACAGTGGTGTTTATAGTTTATAGTATCGTATTATAGTAGTGTTTACATTTCATGTCCCTCTCGACTGCTGAGTTTTTTAAATTATTTTCCTAAGCTGTTAGTTTTTTGTGGTTATATTTTAGACGTAACTTTGCTATGTGTTGCAGTGAGTTTTTTTCAGGTTATTTTAATCATAGTTTAGTTACATTTATAACAGTTCAGGCGGGTCAATATCGTTACCAGATTTATTGTTTTGAAAATTAATGAGTGAATTTAGATTCTTTACCTGAATTTCATTACTGTGTATTCATTATAATAGCTCTGTGTATCTTGATAGGCCCTATGTTGCTATGGTTTTATTTTAACTACCTTCAAATATAAATCTATAATGCTATTCTGTTTGTTTTAAATTTCGCGCAAAGCTACACGAGGGTTATCTGCGCTAGCCGTCCCTAATTTAGCAGTGTAAGACTAGAAGGAAGGCAGCTAGTCATCACCACCCACCGCCAACTCTTGGGCTACTTTTTTACCAACGAATAGTGGAATTGACCGTACTTATAACTCCCCCACAGCTGAAAGAGCAAGCATGTTTGGTATGACGGGGATTTAAACCCGCGACCTTTAGATTACGAAGCGAACGCCTTAACCTACCTTGCCATGTTATGCTATTCTGTACCTTATATTTATTTATATGGAGATATGTGATCCAATCTTGCAACATCGCTTTATTAGGTCCCAGTTAACCTAACATCGTAAGGATGTTTAAAGGTTTATTAAATTCCTGAGTCATGGTAACACAGCTTTGAACATCCCAAGATGTTAAAAACTTAACCGTAAATTACTTAAAAGAAATAACCACCTCATTTTGCTCCGTAAATGTAAAAATACAATTCTTAGAAAGCTTAAATTTAAAACAATACTCCGTGATGTTAGCTTAACTCAGGAATTTAACAAAGCTTTGAACACCCCAGTTTTCTTACAAAATCCGGGGTTGAATTATCTCATCAAGCACTTTTTGTAAGGTTACGGAAAATTAATATTAATATTTACAGTCATGTGAAAAAGTTAGGACACCCTATGAAAGTCTGTGTATTTGTGTAACATTTTTGGATATATAGATATTTAATCTCAATTTCAACAATACTGAGAGATTATAGGAATATAACTAAACAATTAATACTGAAGAAAAGACTTTTCAAGATCTTCTGTAAATGTAATTCTACACAAATACATATTCTAACTGAGGAAAAAGTAAGGACACCCTACCCCCTCATAGCTAGTGTTACCCCCTTTGGCTGAAATAACTGCAGTGAGACGTTTCTTGTAGCCATCTACTAGTCTCTGACATCGGTCTGAAGAAAGTTCGCCCTACTCCTCAATGCAGAATTCTTTCAGCTGTGAGATGTTTGAGGGGTTTCTTGCATGTACAGCTCGTTTCAAGTCACCCCACAGCATTTCAATGGGATTATGATCTGGTCTTAGACTCGGCCATTCCAGGACTCTCCATTTCTTAGTTTTCAGCCTTTCTTTGGTGGATTTACTTGTATGTTTTGGCTCATTGTCGTGTTGCAGGGTCCAGTTCCGCTTCAGCTTTAATTTTCGTACAGATGTTCTCACATGATACACAGTAAAATTCATGGTGGATTCTATGATTGTGAGCTGTCCAAAGCAGCCCCAAACCATGACACTTCCACCTTCATGCTTCACAGTTGGTATGAGGTTCTTTTCCTGGAATGCTGTATTTGGTTTACGCCAAACATGTCCTCTGTTCTGGTGTCCAAATAATTCAAATTTGGACTCATCTGTCCAAAGAACATTATTCCAGAAGTCCTGGTCTTTGTCTACATTATTTCTGGCAAACTTCAGTCTGGCCTTGATGTTTCTCTTAGAGAGCAAAGGTTTCTTCCTTTCACACCTCCCATGCCAGTTAAACTTGTGTGGTCTCTTTCTGATTGTAGAGACATGCACTTTCACATCAACAGTAGCCAGAGCCTGCTGTAGGTCCCGTGATGACATGTTAGGGTGTTTGGAGACCTCTTTTAGCATCTTGCGGTCTGCTCTCGGAGTGAACTTGCTTGGACGACCAGATCTGGGCATGTTGGCAGTTGTTTTGAAACCCTCCACTTGTTGACTATTTTTTGAACAGTGGAATGGCTGATTTCAAAATCTTTTGGGATCTTTTTAAATCCCTTACCAGACTCACAAGCTGTTACAATTTTTTTTCTGAAGGCCTCAGACAGCTCTTTTGCTCTCACCATGGTGCTCACTCTCACTTCAACAGTCAGGAGCATACCAAACTAAATGTCTGAGGTTTAAATAGGGCAAGCCTCATTCAAACTGCTGAGTAACGATCTTCTAATCATGTGCACCTGGTGTGATACACCTGTGTGTGAGTTGAGCCATTTTAAGTGAGAATAAATGTGGGGTGTCCTAACTGTTTCCTCATTTAGAATATGCATTTTTGTAGAATTGCATTTACAGAAGATCTTGAAAAGTCTTTTCTACAGTTTTAAGTGTTTAGTTATATTCCATTAATCTCTCAGTATTATTAAAATTGAGATTATATATCTATATATCCAAAAATACACAGGCTTTCATTGGGTGTTCTAACTTTTTCACATGACTGTAAGTATTAGTTACTAAAAAGTTTGATGTTGGATATGAATCTTTGTTATGGTTAGCAGTCTATACAATTACTTAAGCCTAATTATTAACTATTTTCATGTCAGATATTAATCTTTTTTCCCTACTTAGTAGCATGTAAGGTCACTCAAGTTTAATTACCAGTTGTTCATCTGTAACCAAATGCCAATTAGTAACTCGTTTTTGTTTTTGTTTTGGAATTTCGCACAAAACTACTCGAGAGCTATCTGTGCTAGCCATCCCTAATTTAGCAGTGTAAGACTAGAGGGAAGGCAGCTAGTCATCACCACCCACCGCCAACTCTTGGGCTACTCTTTTACCAACGAATAGTGGGATTGACCGTAACATTATAACGCCCCCACGGCTGGGAGGGCGAGCATGTTTGGCGCAACGCGGGCGCGAACCCGCGACCCTCGGATGATGAGTCGCACGCCTTACGCGCTTGGCCATGCCGGGTCAACTCGTTTTTATCTTGTGTTTCAGTTGTTAATCTGCTGATGTTTTCACAGTTGAGTTCCAGGCAGAATGAGACTCATTAGTTAAGGTAATCTAGGATGCATAGATATGGTGTAACAAATAAGTTTCTACAAAGATTTTCACTTTTTTTCGTACTTATTATTTATTTCGATTATCACATGTCAAGGAATATTTCACCTCCAAAATCGCCTTTCAGGTTGTTACCCCATCTTTATTCAATGTACCGAACTATTATCTTTAATACCAAATATACGAAGACTGTAGGATAAACAACAACAACAAAAGAAAACTATTTTCTCAGAAGAAATTTTTGATAGAGAACAGACTTAGAGTGTAATTACAACATGTGGAATACAGCAACTTGAACAAACTTGTCTAAATTTAGATCTTGCATCAGAAGAGAAGGAGTTGTGGTTGCATATTATTGATAATAGAAAACTAATACACGTTAAATTGTTTCATTGTAGAAAAACATTTAAAGTAGCAAAACGTCTGCTGCTGGAAAATTCCAGTGGATTAAACCAACAGTTTCACTACTAAGTATTTCAATAACCAAATATCCTTGTTATAAGAAGAATCAAGAATCTCAAGTGAAAGTAGGAATGTGTGTATCACTGATTCAGACAGCAAAGGCGTTGATAATATATGAACATAAAATATTTAAACTAAACCTTCCAATAAAATATCAAACAAACCATTACGTACTTTGTGATTACAGCGTAGTCGACCTATTATTTAAAAAACACAATAAAACTGGACACATTTTGTTTGACTAAAAGCTAACATATGTAACGTTTTAAAAACAATGTTCTCTACAAATAGGAATTAACTGATTTACTCTAAACTGTATTAATTCTACCACTAGATAATCTAAGAGTGCACGATATTAGACGACTTAATAATGCATGAACTTTATTATCCCTCCCTAGAGGGTCCAATGGTGCATGAACAGCTCTAGTCTACATATTTATGGGTCTCTGAATGAACATGTTCGGTAAGTCATTGATCAGTTTTGAAAAGTATGCAACACTTTATGTGTAGACAAACGAAAGACATTTTTGTCTCCCTTTCTGTTAATGTGATTGGTTGGGTGATCTAGTATTCTAGTAAATACTCATAGAGAACTTTCTGTTGATGTGATTGGTTGGGTGATCTAGTATTCTAGTAAATACTCATAGAGAACTTTCTGTTGATGTGATTGGTTGGGTGATCTAGTATTCTAGTAAATACTGATACATATCTTTCTGTTAATGTGACTGGTTGGGTAATCTAGTATTCTAGTAAATACTGATACATATCTTTCTGTTGATGTGACTGGTTGGGTGATCTAGTATTCTAGTAAATACTGATACATATCTTTCTGTTGATGAGATTGGTTGGGTGATCTAGTATTCTAGTAAATACTGATCGAAATCTTTCTGTTGATGTCACATGTTTGGTAATAAAGTATTCTAGTAATTAACGATAAAGATCTTTAGGTTAATGTGACTGATTGGGTGATCTAGTATTCCAATAAGTAGTGATACAGATCTTACTCTTAATGTGACTGATTGGGAGATGTAGTAGTATTCTAGTAAGTACTAATAGAGATCTTTATGTTAATACCACTGGTTAGGTGATCAAGTATTCTGGTAAATACTGATACAGATCTTTGTGTTAATGTGACTGATTGGGTGATCTAGCATTCCAGTAATTATTGATACAAAAATTTTTCTTAATGTGACTTGTGAGTGATCAAGTATTGTAGTAAGTACTGATACAGAGCTTTCTGTTAATGTCACCAGTTGAATGATCTAATATTTTTTAGTAAAAACTGATGCAGATCTTTATGTTAATATCACTGGTGGGGTGATCTACTATTCTAGTATATACTAATACAGATCATTCTGATGTCACTGGTTGGGTGATCTAGTATTCTAGGAAATATTGAGAGAGATCTTTCTGTTAAGGTCACTGGTTGGGTTTATTTAGTATTCTAGTAAATACTGATACAGATTTTTCTGTTAATGCGAATTGTTGGGTGATGTAGTATTCTAGAAAGTACTGATAGAGGTCTTTCTGTTAATGTGACTGGGTGGGCGATCTGGTATTCAAATGAATAATGTTACAGATATTTCTGTTAATATCACTGATTGGGTGTTTTAGTACTATAGTAAATACTGATATAGATATTTCTATCAATGTAACTGGTGGGTTTATCTAGAATTCTGCTAAGTACTGATAGAGATCTTTCTGTTAATATGATTGGTTGAGTGATCTTGTGTTCTACTAAGTACTGATACAGTTCTTTCTGTTATTGTCACTAGTTGGGTGATCTTGAATTGTGGTAAGTGCTGATAGAGACCTTTCTGTTAATGCAACTGGTTGGGTGATCTAGTATACTAGTAAATACTGATAGAGATCTTTCTATTAATGTCACTGATTGGTTGATACAGATCATTATATTAATGTTTCAGATTGGGTGATCTACTATTCTAGTAAGTACTGGTACAGATATTTTTCTTAATGTGACTTGTTGGATGATCCAGTATTCTAGTAAATGCTGATACAGATTTTTCTCTTAATGTTACTGGTTGGGTGATCTGGTATTTTAGTAAGTACTGACAGATATTTTTGTTAATATCATTGGTTGGGTGATCTAGTGTTCTAGTAAATACGGATACAGATCTTTCTGTTAATGCGACTCGTTGGGTGATCTATTATTCTAGTAAGTACTGATAGAGATCTTTCTGTTAATGTGACTGGTTGGATGATCCAGTATTCTAGTAAATGCTGATACAGATCCTTCTATTAATGTTACTGGTTGGGTGATCTGGTATTCTAGTAAGTACTGATATATATATTTCTTTTAATATCAATGGTTGGGTAGTCTAGTATTCTGGTAAATACGGATACAGATCTTTCTCTTAATAGGACTGGTTGCGTGATCTATTATTCTAGTAAGTACTGATAGAGATCTTTCTGTTAATATCACTTGTTGGGTGATCTAGTATTCTAATAAGTAACAATTCAGATTTTTCTGTTTATGTGACTTGTTCGGTCATCTATAATTTTAGTATAATTATAATTATAATTTTTAAGTATTGATAGAGGTTTTATTCTTAATTTCACTTATTAGTTAAACTATTATATTAGTAAATACTGATTCAGTTCTTTCTGTTAATGTCACTGGTTTGGTGATTTATCATTCTAATAAATACTGATATGCATCATTATGTTGATGTGAATAATTGGGTGATCTAGTATTTTAGTAAATAGTGATACAGATTTTTCTGTTAATGTGGCTGGTTGGATGATCTAGTATTGTAGTAAGTACTGATAAATATCCTGATGTTAATACGACTTGTTAGGTGATCTAGTATTCTAGTAAGTACTGATACAGATCTTTCTATTAATATGACTAGTTGGGTGATTTAGTATTCTAGTACGTACTGATAGAGATCTTTCTGTTAATATCACTTTGTGGCAGATGTAGTATTCTCGTAACTACTAATAGAGATCTTTATGTTAATGACATTAGTTGGGTGATCTAGTGTTCTGGTAAATATGGGTACAGATATTTCTGTTAATGTGACTCACTGGGTGATCTAGTATTCTAGTAACTACTGATACAGATCTTTCTGTTAATGTGACTGGTTGGGTGATCGTGTCATTTAGTAAGTACTGATAGAGATCTTTCTCTTAATATCACTGGTTGGGTGATCCATTATTCTTGTAAGTACTGGAAGTGATCTTCCTGCTATTATTCCTGATTAGGTGATATATTATTGTAGTAAGTAGTAATAGTAATCTTTCTGTTAAATTCACTAGTTGGAGGATCTAGTGTTCTAGTAAATCCCGATACAGATCTTTCTGTTGATATGACTGGTTGGGTGATCTAGTATTCTAGTAACTACTGATACAGATCTTTCTGTTAATGCGACTGGTTGTGTGATCTAGTATTCTAGTAAGTACTGACAGATATATTTCTGTTAATATTTCTGCTTGGGTGATCTGTTAATAGGACTGATTGGTTGATCACCTATTCTAGTAATTACTGAAAGAGATTTTTCTGCTCATGTGACTGGTTGGGTGATCTAGTGTTCTAGTAAGTACTGATACAGGTTTTTCTTTTAATGTCACTAGTTGAATGTTCTTGTTGTTTAGTAAATAGTGATGCAGTTCTTTCTTTTAATGTGACTGGTTTAGTGATAAAGTATTTTAGTAAGTACTGATGGAGATCTTTATGTTAATGTCACTAGGTGGGTGATCTGGTATTCCAATAAATACTGACACTGATATTCCTGTTAATATCACTGGTTGGATGATCTAGTATTCTGGTAAATACTGATATAGATCTTTCTGTTAATGTTATTGGTTGGGTGATCAAGAATTCTAGTAAGTACTGATACAGTTCTTTCTGTTATTGTCACTAATTGGGTGATATAATATTCTAGTAAGTACTGATACAGATCTTTCTAGTAATGTCACATGTTGAGTGATCTAGTATTCTAGTAAATAACGATACAGATCATTATGTTAATGCGACTGAGTGATCTAGTATTCTAGTAAGTACTGATAGCTATATTTCTCTTAATATCACAGGTCGGGTGATGTAGTATTCTAGTAAATACGAATATAGATCTTTCTGTTAATAGGACTAGTTGGGTGATCATGTCATCTAGTAAGTAGATAGAGATCTTTCTCTTAATATCACTGGTTGGGTGATCCATTATTCTTTTAAGTACTGGAAGTGATCTTCCTGCTATTATACCTGATTAGGTGATCTGTTATTGTAGTAAGTAGTGATAGAGATCTTTCTGTTAAATTCACTGTTTGGAGGATCTAGTGTTCTAGTAAATCCTGATACAGATCTTTCTGTTAATACGACTGGTTGGGTGATCTAGTATTCTAGTAAGTAGTGATACAGATCTTTCTGTTAATACGACTGGTTGAGTGATCTAGTATTCTAGTAAGTACTGACATGTATATTTCTTTTAATATCACTTGTTGGGTGATTCATTATTCTAGTGAGTTCTGATAGAGATCTTCCTTTTAATATCACTAATTGGCTGATCTAGTATTCTAGTGAATTTCTTTTATTTGTGTTAGAAGTTACCCACCATGGTGACAGTGAACTCCGTTTTTGATCCAGCATGAATAACATACTTTTCTTGCCAGGTATTTGGTGAGGTTTCTGGTGGTTGGATCGTTAATATAGCATTTTTGCCATCAACGAACTCCGAGTCATCAAGGTAAAAGATGATGTTTAGTTCTGGATAATTACGAAGTGAAGAAAAACCTTCATTAATAACAACAATGAAAATGCATTGAAAATGCACAAAGCACTTTATAAAATATATTTTGTGTTGTTTTTTAGAATGTTTTAATTTTTGTTTTACAAACGTAAGAGAAAGGTATTGTTTCATGAGAACTTTCTTGCAATCATACATTTATTACATACCAAAGCATTAGCGTGAGAGAATGGAAACATTTTGGTAAATAGATGCCTTAACTTTAATCAATAAGTTATATAAAATTGGTTACTATTTTTTCCTCTTTAATACCAACATTTTACCAATTTCAAAAGCATGGTAAAGAAGGGAGTTACGAGAGGGAAATTATGTAAATTATTAAATAATTATTTACAAAATCAAATGGAGTAAACCTCCCTTTTTGAATATAAATAGGACGTGAATAATTAAGCACTTATAATAGTCATCAACCAATAGAATTGCCCTGATAGGAAAGAGGTAAATTTACAGTTTTTCAACGCTAGCATACGTGGGAATAGCAAACAGGTCAATATGGCTTTTTCTCTAAACCAAACCCTAGGAGCTGATTTCCTGTTACACTTTCGTATATTTTCCTATATTGTTTGCCATCAAGCTATGCATCAAGTAATATACTTTGGTAAACATACAGTAATTAGTTTCACCTGCAGAATAATTGAATTATACTTTGGTATATAGACAGAAAGTAGCTTTACCTTCAGAATAATTTTGTACTACACTTTAGTATCCATACAATACTTAGTTCCCGTACAGTATAATTTTCTACTATACATTAGTATATATACAGTAATTAGTTTCCCTACAGAATAATTTTGTATTACACTTTAGTATATATGGAGTAATTACTTCCCTAGAGAACAATTTTGTATCATACTTTAGTATATATACAGTAATTAGTTTCCCTACACAATAATTGTATTATAATTTAATATATATATAGTAATTATTTTTACCTACAGAAAAAAATTTGTATTACACTTTAGTATATATACAGTCATTAGTTTCACTACAGAATAATTTTATACTATATGTTAGTAAATATAAAGTAATTAGTTTTTACCTACAGAATAACTTCGTATTATACTATAGTATATGTATACAGTAATTAGTTTTCCTACAAAATAATTTTGTATAATACTTTAGTATATATGCAGTAATTAGTGTCCCTCCAAAATAATTGCGTTATACTTTAATATATATATATATATACAGCAATTAGTTTTACCTACAGAATAATTTTGCATTACACTTTACTATATATACAGTAATTAGTTTCTCTACAGAATAATTTTGTATTACACTTTAGTATATATGGAGTAAATAGTTCCCTACACATAATTTTGTATCATACTTTAGTATATATACAGTAATTATATTTCCTACAGAATACTTGTGTTATATTTTAATATATATACAGTAATTAGTTTTACCTACAGAATAATTTTGTATCATACTTTAGTATACATACAGTAAATAGATTTCCTATAGAATAACTGTGTTATATTTATATATATATATGCAGTAATTAGTTTTACCTACAAAATAATTTTGTATTACACTTTAGTATACGGAGAGTAGTTAGTGTCCCTACAGAATACTTTTGCACTATATTTTAGTGAATATATATATATACAGTGATTAGTTTCACTACAGAATAATTTTGTATCACACTTTAGTATACACAGAAATTAGCTTCCCTACAGAATAATTGTATTATACTTTAATATTTATATTGTTACGAATTACTTTTAATTACAGAATAATTTTGTACTGCACTTTTGTATATACAGTAATTAGTTTCCCTACAGAAAAATTTTGTATTACACTTTAGTATATATTGAGTAATTAGTTTCCCTACAGAAAAATTTTGTATTACACTTTAGTATATATTGAGTAATTAGTTTCCTGCAGAAAAATTTTGTATTACACTTTGGTATATATTGAGTAATTAGTTTCCCTACAGAAAAATTTTGTATTACACTTTAGTATATATTGAGTAATTAGTTTCCCTACAGAAAAATTTTGTATTACACTTTAGTATATATTGAGTAATTAGTTTCCCTACAGAAAAAATTTTGTATTACACTTTAGTATATATTGAGTAATTAGTTTCCCTACAGAAAAATTTTGTATTACACTTTAGTATATATTGAGTAATTAGTTTCCCTACAGAAAAATTTTGTATTACACTTTAGTATATATTGAGTAATTAGTTTCCCTACAGAAAAATTTTGTATTACACTTTAGTATATATTGAGTAATTAGTTTCCCTGCAGAAAAATTTTGTATTACACTTTAGTATATATTGAGTAATTAGTTTCCCTACAGAAAAATTTTGTATTACACTTTAGTATATATTGAGTAATTAGTTTCCCTACAGAAAAATTTTGTATTACACTTTAGTATATATTGAGTAATTAGTTTCCCTATACAATTACTTTGTATCATACTTTAGTATATATACACTAATTAGTTTTACCTACAGAATAATTTTGTGTCATACCTTAGAATATATACAGTAATTAATTTAACCTGCAGAATAATTTTGTTTCGTACTTTAGTACATATAGAGTAATGACTTTTCTCTGCAGAATAATTTTGAGTTATACTGTAGTATATATACAGTGATTAATTTCCATACAGAATAATTTGTATTATACTTTAGTTTATGTACAGTGATAACTTTACCTACAGAATAATTTTGTATTATTCTTTAATACATATATACATTAATTAGTTTCCCTACAGAATAATTTTGAATCACACTTTAGTATATATTGAGTAATTAGTTTCCCTGCAGAAAAATTTTGTATTACACTTTAGTATATATTGAGTAATTAGTTTCCCTACAGAAAAATTTTGTATTACACTTTAGTATATATTGAGTAATTAGTTTCCCTACAGAAAAATTTTGTATTACACTTTAGTATATATTGAGTAATTAGTTTCCCTGCAGAAAAATTTTGTATTACACTTTAGTATATATTGAGTAATTAGTTTCCCTACAGAAAAATTTTGTATTACACTTTAGTATATATTGAGTAATTAGTTTCCCTATACAATTACTTTGTATCATACTTTAGTATATATACACTAATTAGTTTTACCTACAGAATAATTTTGTTTCGTACTTTAGTACATATAGAGTAATGACTTTTCCCTGCAGAATAATTTTGAGTTATACTGTAGTATATATACAGTGATTAATTTCCATACAGAATAATTTGTATTATACTTTAGTTTATGTACAGTGATAACTTTACCTACAGAATAATTTTGTATTATTCTTTAATACATATATACATTAATTAGTTTCCCTACAGAATAATTGTGAATCACACTTTAGTATATATTGAGTAATTAGTTTCCCTGCAGAAAAATTTTGTATTACACTTTAGTATATATTGAGTAATTAGTTTCCCTACAGAAAAATTTTGTATTACACTTTAGTATATATTGAGTAATTAGTTTCCCTACAGAAAAATTTTGTATTACACTTTAGTATATATTGAGTAATTAGTTTCCCTACAGAAAAATTTTGTATTACACTTTAGTATATATTGAGTAATTAGTTTCCCTACAGAAAAATTTTGTATTACACTTTAGTATATATTGAGTAATTAGTTTCCCTACAGAAAAATTTTGTATTACACTTTAGTATATATTGAGTAATTAGTTTCCTGCAGAAAAATTTTGTATTACACTTTAGTATATATTGAGTAATTAGTTTCCCTACAGAAAAATTTTGTATTACACTTTAGTATATATTGAGTAATTAGTTTCCCTACAGAAAAATTTTGTATTACACTTTAGTATATATTGAGTAATTAGTTTCCCTATACAATTACTTTGTATCATACTTTAGTATATATACACTAATTAGTTTTACCTACAGAATAATTTTGTGTCATACTTTAGAATATATACAGTAATTAATTTAACCTGCAGAATAATTTTCTTTCGTACTTTAGTACATATAGAGTAATGACTTTTCCCTGCAGAATAATTTTGAGTTATACTGTAGTATATATACAGTGATTAATTTCCATACAGAATAATTTGTATTATACTTTAGTTTATGTACAGTGATAACTTTACCTACAGAATAATTTTGTATTATTCTTTAATACATATATACATTAATTAGTTTCTCTACAGAATAATTTTGAATCACACTTTAGTTTATATACTGTCATTAGATTTCCTACAGAATAATTGTGTTATATTTTAATATATATTTACAGTAATTAGTTTTACCTACAGAATGATATTGTATTACACTTGAGTTTATGTAGAGTAGTTACTTTCTGTACTAAATAATTTTGTACTATATTTTAGTATATATATATATATACAGTAATTAGTTTACCTACAGAATAATTTTGCATAACACTTTAGTATATGTACAGTAATTAGTTTTCTCTACAGAATAATTTTGCATAACACTTTAGTATATGTACAGTAATTAGTTTACCTACAGAATAATTTTGCATAACACTTTAGTATATGTACAGTAATTAGTTTTCTCTACAGAATAATTTTGCATAACACTTTAGTATATGTACAGTAATTAGTTTTCTCTACAGAATAATTTTGCATAACACTTTAGTATATGTACAGTAATTAGTTTCCCTAGAGAATAATTTTGTGTTATACTTTAGTTTATATACAGTAATTAATTTTCTCCACAGAATAATTTTGTATCACACTTTAATATATATACAGTAATTAGTTTCTCAAGGGAATTATTGTATTATACTTTATTATATACACTGCTGGTGAAAATCTTAAGGCCATTGTACTTAGAAAAAACATATTCATTTTGCGTTATTAGACTCAACCACTTATTTGAGTAGAGCTTCGAAAGATGAAAATCAGTAAAGGGAAAATAAAAATAAAAACGTTTTTAGCATTTAATAGGGAAAATGTGAACACTATAACATTAACCAGATACTAGCTGGTCAAAAATTTAAGACCACATCAAAAAGAAGTCCTAAACAGGGTAGGAAATGTCCAACAAGATATCTAGTGAGTGAGTTAACGGCCGTCATTGCGAATAACTTCAAACATTTGCTTTGGCATGTTTGGTACAAGCGTTTGCAAAAGACTGGCTAGAATGTTATTCGAAGTGGTTAAGCTGGCTTCACGAAGATCATGCACTGTTTTGAATTGACGTACATTTCTATAGACTTCTTTTGACATCCACTCCCAAATATTCTCAATGGGTTTCAGTTCGGGCGAACACGCTGGATGGTCCAAAAGAATCAAGTTATTCGCCATGAAAAAGTTCTTTGTCATGCGAGCATTGTGGATTGCAGCATTGTCCTGCTGAAAGATCCACTCATTTCCACCCAAGCGAGGGCCTTCAGTCAATAAGAATGCTCTCTCCAATATGCCAATGTAGCCAGCTGCTTTTTGACACCCCTGTATAACCTGAAACTCCATTGTTTTATTGAAGTGGAAAGCACTCCAGATTATAATGGAACCTCCACCACTATGTCATGTGGACAATGTCTCTGGTGGGATATCCTTATCGTGCTTATTATCGTTGGAAGCCATCTGGACCATCCAGGTTTTTCTCATTAGAGCACAAAACCTTCGTCCACTTTTGTACGTCCCATGTTTGGTGCTTCTCAGCAAAGTTTAACCGAGCTGTTTCGTGGTGTGCAAGGAGGCGTGGCCTTTAAAGATGTTTACGGTTTTAAAGCCTTTCTCTCGTAGATGCCGTCTTATTGTTGATCTGCATACTGCGTCCATTAGGGCCTTAGTCTAGTTTGACGATCGGCTTGTGACTTGCGGACAACCCGTCGAATCCTCTTGCTCAACGTCGGCGAAATTTTCTTGGGCCGACCACTTGAAATTCTCGTTACGTATCCCTCAGGGTCTTTTAAGAAATTTGCAACAGTAGTTTTCCTACTCCCAATCTCACCAGCGATGGCACGTTAAGAGAGACCTTGTTTTTGTAGCTCGACAATTCTGCTACGTTGAAACTCTATCAAAGTTTTAGCCTTTGCCATGTTGTTTACCCAATGTGACCCAGGAGATGTCAGTTGGAGATGTTGACAACGCTAATGCTTGAAACACAAATGACTAAATTTCGTTACGTGTTTACCGATTAACGCTTTGTTTCAGTATGGTCTTAAACTTTTGACCAGCTGGTATTTAGGCTGATTTCATTGTGTTCACAATTTCCCTTTTAAATGCTAAAAAGTTGTTTATTTTTATTTTCCCTTTTCTTATTTTCATCTTTCGAAGCTCTACTCAAATAAGTGGTTGCGTCTAACAACACAAAATACATATTTTTTCTTTATGTTCATTGGACTTAAAATTTTGGCCAGCAGTGTATAGAGTAATTCAGTTTCCCTACTGAATTATTTTGTATTATACTTTAGTTTATACACAGTAATTTGTTTCTCTACAGAAAAATTTTGTCATACTTTTGTATATATACAGTAATTAGTTTTATCTACTGAATAATTTTATGCCATATTTTAGTATATATACAGTAATTAATTTCCCTACAGAATAATATTGTGTTATACTTTAGTATATTTACAGTAATTTGTTCTCCCTACAGAATAATTTTGTACTATACCTTAATATATAAATACAGTAATTAGTTTTTTCTACAGAATAATTTTGAATCAGACTTTAATTTTTACAAGTATTGGCTTTATCATCATAGTTGCCAAAATGATTCTGTGTTATTGTTTTGCATTTACAGTAATTTGTTTTGTCTACAAAATCCTATACAATGCTACACGATAAATTATCTGTATTATTCTAAATCGGGCCTCGAAACCAGATTTTTATTATTCTAAGCCCTCAGACTTATCGCTGAAGTGTGGTAGAGCTGCCTTAAAGAGAGTTATTGATGGAAGAAAAGCGTTTAACAGCTTCGTAGCTAACAACAACAAGAGAAGTTACGCACTCTTCTTATTACATGTAACATGAATTGTTTGATTTGATGAACACTTTGGGGTGACATGCTACCAAGCAAGAAGCAAAAGGCAATATAACAATGTGTGAAAATTAAAATTAATTATTTATAATTAAAATGTTTTGCTTATATCCTTACCTCTTTAACTTAGCATCTC
Organism: Tachypleus tridentatus; assembly: GCF_004210375.1. Taxonomy (NCBI): domain Eukaryota; kingdom Metazoa; phylum Arthropoda; class Merostomata; order Xiphosura; family Limulidae; genus Tachypleus; species Tachypleus tridentatus. Next base: position 65,941,329 of record NC_134826.1, on the reverse strand, counting down.
TGGAATTATAGCTCGAGTTTGTTTTATTCCTGTAATTCGTAGATATTGGCACCTTTTAAAACCACTCTAAACACTGATGCATCAACAGTCATACGTACCCCTGAATGAAGCACTATACAATTACCCCTGAACGAAACTACCATTAAACTTCAGTTCGGAATTTACCCTGAATTACGCTATCGTAAAATTTCTGTATGTAATTATCCCCTGAACGAAATTACCATAAAACTTCAGTACGTAATTATCCCTAAAGGTAGCAATAAAATGAAACACATGTTTACGTGGAAATGTTCAGTTTCCAAATACAACAGACGTAGTTACTTATGATTTGAGATAGAATATGTAGAAGTAAATAAAGCGAATTTATTAAATAACCAGTTAGCTTACGACGGCTTCGAATATCACTCATTCCTTCTGAGAAAGCTTTAAGAGGCTCAGTACTTTGGTTTCTCCACTTAGCATTTACCGTGTAGCAGTTGCCAAACATGTTGTCATAGAAATGGTTCCAAGGCCTAAAAAAAAAACCTCAAAATTCATTGTATGTGCTGTAAAACACCCATTTCTCTTTTTTTAAATTCTGGACTTAATGACAAATTTACAAAGTATTTTATTGTTGTTATTATTAAACAGTTTTTTACACAATAAAAAAAACACTTCACGCGACACTAAATTGCCCAGTTGTCTTTAATAACATAAACAACATCATCCAATACCAGATTTCCCATTTTTTTTAACGTTTCGTTGATTCAAATTAATATTATGTATTCATTTTAATTTGTTTTCCCTGCTTCATAATTATACTAATATGCTGTTTCGAAACCCAACACGTTTTGGATTGGATTTGTTTTGGGCTGTGCAGATTGTTGAAAGAAATTAAAACAAATTATTATGACTATAGTTTATCTGTTAGAAATTGTATAGGTTTTACAGGTTCCAGAATAACTATTCAACAGAAGATGTTATTATCTATTTAATTTACATAATTCGTGTATTCAACATATTTAGATCAGTTTACAACCTCCTCTTAAATTATCTAATAAATATCCCAACCTACCTGCAGTTATTGGTGCCCCATAAACTACAGTATGCGATAAGATCTTGAAGTTGAAAGCCACTGTCCACCATTTCGGTATAGTTCCTCGAATTCTGCACTTGTTGTCGGAAGCTGTACAGACTTCTGTAGATTTCCTGTTAATACCAACAACATGGACACTAAATAAAACTTTGCCCGGCATGGCCAAGCGCGTAAGGCGCGCGACACGTAATCCGAGGGTCGGAGGTTCGCGCCCGCGTCGCGCCAAACATGCTCGCCCTCCCAGCCGTGGGGGCGTTATAATGGTACGGTCAATCCCACTTTTCGTTGGTACAAGAGTAGCCCAAGAGTTGGCGGTGGGTGGTGATGACTAGCTGCCTTCCCTCTAGTCTTACACTGTTAAATTAGGGACAGCTAGCACAGATAGCCCTCGAGTAGCTTTGTGCGAAATTCCAAAAACCAAAACCAACCAACCAACTAAATAAAACCCTTCGAGAAAAATACCCTGAATTTTTAGAAGGTCGTCTCACCAAACACTGCTAGTACAAGGGGTCATTTATTTAAAATGTGATATATCTCTGTCCTTAATTCAAGCCCGACATGGCCAGGTGGTTAAGGCGCTCGACTCGTAATCAGTGGGTTCGAATCCCGTCACACCAAACATGCTCGCCCTTTCAGCCGTGGGGCATTATAATGTTAAGATCAATTTCACTATTCGTTGATAAAAGAGTAGCTCAACAGTTGGCGGTGGGTGGTGATGACTAGCTGCCTTACCTCTAGTCATACACTGCTAGCGCAGATAGCCCTCGTGTAGCTTTGCGCGAAATTTAAAATTAAACTGTCCTTAATTCAGTTAGAATGAAGTAACGCCCAGTATCTATTCCCTTTACTTTAATAAGAATTTTGTAATATTCATAGTTTCGTATATGACCTATAGAGTGTTAATATTTTTATGTTAATTTGATCCCAATTTTGCAACATATAATTCTCTATCATTAATTTAAATAATAGTTTGGTGAATAAACTACATTATAGCATTCCAGAACGAGACACTGGGTTCATAATTATTGGAATTTAGCCAGCAAAAAATGCGCAATTTAGCGCCGTCTCCGTCATTATCCGCTTGGTAATCATGACGAACAGGAAACAACTGTCCAGCGATTTAAAAAAACGAATTATTGTAAAATACAAGTCTCGTGTGTCTCTTTCCGGTATTGATATACAACTTAATGTGTCGAAATCTACTGTTCAAAGCATAATTGCCAAGTTTAAGCTTACAGGACCAACTGCTAACCTCCCTCGTTCCGGACGCCCACCAAATTCCAGAGAGAACCAAGAGGAAGGTTCTCAGAGACGTTAGTAGGAACTCTCGTTTAACACGTAATGACATACAGAAACTGGTAAGGGAAACTGGGGTTGAAGTAAGCACCTCTACAGTTACGAACATGTTACATACAGTCTTCTGGGCTCAAAGCATGCCGTCCTCGTAGAACTCCATATTTAAAGTATTTCATTTAGAAGCACGATTGAGGTATGCAAGAAAGCATGCAGATAGACCCTTTACCTACTGGAAGAGTATTCTTTGGTCAGGCGAGACTAAAATCGAGCTTTTCGGCCACAATGATGTTTGCAATATTTTCCATAAGAAGGGGGAACGAAATCTTCCAAAGAACACCGTCCCAACAGTTAAACACGGAGGTGGCTCGATCATGCTATGGGGTTCCTTCAGCTCTTCTGGTGTAGGCAGCCTTCATCGTGTCAACGGAATCATGAAAAAAGAAGAGTACGTTGATATGTTAGGCACTTATATCAAGAATGATGCTCGGAATTTGCGGCTTGGACGTTGTTGGATCTTCCAGCACGACAAAGACCCTAAGCACACATCGAAATATGTGCAATCCTGGTTGCAGAGGAACCATATAAGCGTTCTGGAGTGGCCATCGCAATTACCCGATCTCAACCCAATTGAAAACGTTTGGCATGAGTTGAAGACCAGGGTTCATCAGCAAGAGTTGGAGGCCTTCTGTAAAGAAGAATGGAAGAAAATACCAGTCGAGTACTGTCAAACGATCATGGAGGGCTATGAGGAGAGATTGCGCCAAGTAATTCACCTGAAAGGCTACACAACTGACCATTAAAGTAGACGCGCGAACACTTTCTGCCCCTCCCATGTTTTGATATTTGTTTATAAACAGTTTATTTGTCATTCAATTTACATAAAAATTTATGTAGATGTGTGATAGTATAATATTTATAATATACTGTACTTTCATTTTCCTAATCGTGATACTTTTTAAGTTATGAGGAAAAACTACTCATGACGCAGGGGTACGAACATTTTCTGTTGTAACTGTAACTTACAACTTTCTGTTGTAACTTCTCTTACGAAGTTAATTTGAGATGAGGTGTGCGAGCTTTTTTATAACAAAGCCACATTGGGCTATCTGCTGAGTCCACCGAGGGGAATCGAACCCCTGATTTTAACGTTATAAATCCGGAGAGGCAGAGTTGAGGTGGAGTTCAACCGTAGAAGTGTCTTGCTGGAGAAATGTTTATATATATAAGTCATCGAGTCTGACATTAATTTCATTTTTTTTTTTTTACAAAATGTCTACATAACACAGCCTTTCACGTCTGTAAATTGTACATTACATTATCATCGAAGAAGCCTTAACAGCTAATTTTAATTTAGATGCTACATTAATACACTTCACAGGGTTAAAGAAGATTAGGTTAATTAACGTAAAAAGAGAACTTGCATAGTCCAAAGAATCCGTTCTCTGTCGACAAGTGTCTGGTTCCTTTTTACACCAAGCCGAGAGCTTCACGCTGAAAGAAACAAATAAATAATACCTTTACTACAAACAATTTTGTTAGTTAATAAACAAACAGTACTTAAGAAGAAGAGTTCCAGTTGCTTAAATCAACATTTAAATTTAATGTTTTAAGTTTGAGTAAAGAAGTTTTTCACTGAATTAGGTTTCTTAAGGGTCAAGTAAGGCTAGGAAAGCAACACATGGGGCAGCTAGCCAAAGACTCCATACAGATGTTAGGTGAAAGAAATGCTGAGATACACCAAAACAGTGTTTTCACGTTTGGGTATTTTAATAAAAAACATTAACAACAAAAAGAAGGCTTAACACTCTGTAGAACCAGCTAATTTTCTCAGCAGATGTTGAGTGTGTTTTTTCCTTATGTAGAAATAGACTTATCAAGTGCTTACGGTTGCTGGGGCAAAAGGTAAGTGAAGGAAAAAAAAAGGTCAAATGGACTCTTTACGTTGATCGCCACAGATGTTTGATATTCGAGATAAATGTCAACAAATGTGTAACCTTGGTAAATAAACCCAACAAGACAAGCGAAGAAGACAAGCGTCCAAAAAATGTTTCTAATAGTTATGATGAAACAGTTCGCCATAGTTGGAGTTATTCGTATTCAAGCTGCAACGTTTGGTTTAAGCAGTTTTCATAAATAATAAGGGCTCCTAAGTTCTATTGGTTTACATGAAGTACAAGCCTTTAAGTAACGAATAAATGTAAGGAAAATTGCGCATGTATACTCTATATTGTCGTGAACAAAGACGAGCGAATATTATACAGTTTTCGTTCGATACATTCTGTTGACTTAACAAAACCGTTGATGTATCTTATGATATGTCAAACATAACTCACAAGCTACTCTCCCGCATATTATTCGTAGTTTAATCAGTTTGTATTCTTATACTAGTATTGAAAGAACCAAACACCCATGAAAACTATATCTATATTGTCTGTGAATACTATAACCTTACAAGTAATTATTAATACTTCTCTGTTAATCGATAAGACGTCTTTATAATAACATTTATTTACGTACGAATGTGAACTGTATAGCATTATTCATTGATCGGTAAGCGTAAACTTCATTAAGGTAATTAATGTGTTTAAAAATATAATGGATAACTGTATAATATGTTGTGCTTAATGGTGTAGAATACTTCTATGAATACACCAGTTGCCGTGTGTTATTTACTACAGAAACCAACGCACGAGGTACCCTATAGTCATTACTGGGACCAACACACGAGGTACCCTATACTGTAGTTACAGAAACCAACGCACAAAGTACCATATACTGTTGTTAAAGGAACCAGCACACGGGATACCCTATACTGTTTTTAAAAGAACCAGCTTTACTGTTATTACTGAGATCAATACACGAGTAGAATCATATACTGTTGTTTAAGGGTTGTTGTTTTTTAATTAAGCACAAAGCTACTCAATGGGCTATCTGTGCTCTGCCCACCACGGGTATCGAAACCCGGTTTTTAGCGTTGTAAGTCCGCAGACATACTGCTGAGCCACTGGAGGGCATGTCGTCTAAGGATAAATAAACATAGTTTAATTTAAAGCACAGTCAAAGAGAACCAGTATTTTTAATACACCCGCTGTAAACATAACTTTAGAAAAGAAAACTAATAAAATGGTTAGTAATCATTAAGAAGATTTATGCAATATCTATATTTGTTATAAGTTAATAAACAGACAAAACTGTAGAGCGAATTAAATTCTTATAAAACATTTAATTCCAGGTAAGGTAATCAATCAACTGTTAGAAAACCTTTCGAGAATACAGTCCTACAAAGCAAGAAATAATGAAAACGAATTAGACTTGTGTTATTACAAAACTGATATTAGACTCATGTCTAATTCTCACGTTTTTATAGATTATTGATAGTTTGTGCCTTTCAGAAACTAGAACAAAGAACGCATTTTGTAAACGGGGCGGGAATGATAAAAGAAGAAAGTAAGAGCACAAGTGTAACAAACAAAAGCCTCTCTTGTATCCGTTATAAAAAATGAAAATAAAAACGTTCGTTAAAAGAAAAGTACTTGTTTTGTTAACATCTTGACAGCAATGGCTGTCGTTTTGTAGGGCACTATGTAAGTTGTTTAAGTGTAACTTTCTGAGTTATATGTACTTCAGGCTTGTCAATATTTAGTTACTTAAACCTTACACCAAATGAACAACTTTTGGGTACTATAGTCTGTACAAGTTTTTATCTTCTTTAACAAAATTTTATTGTCCATTAATCTCGCCAGACCCGTAACACTATTTTATGTACATATCAATCGTTAGAATTATAGACAAAGGTTTTATTGTTCACGTGTTATCAAATAGATGTTTTATAGTTCATAATGAACTAGTATTGCAGTCTTTAGAAGTTTCTATAAGTTGGAGTTTCTAAAAATTTGACAAAACTTAAAACATCAATATTGTTTCTCCTTTGCTTAATAAAGGTCAAGGTGTGTCGTTATTAGCAGAAATCAAAGTGTGTCGTTATTAATAGATATCAAAGTGTATCGTTGTTAATAGAAATTAAAATGTATCGTTATTAATAGAGATCAAAGTGTATCGTTGTTAATAGAAATTAAAGTTTATTGTTATTAATAGATATCAAAGTGTATGGTTATTAATAAAGATTAAAGTGTGTCGTTATTAATAGATATTAAAGTGTATCGTTATTAATAAAGATCAGAGTGTATCGTTATTATAACATGTATAAAATTTGAGTGTATGTTTGCCCATATAAACAAATTAATACTGAGTAGTGTAAATAGAGAAAACTCGAAATATAAACTTTATATGTTATTTAAGAATGATACACTTTGATCTCTATTAATAACGACACACTTTGATTTGCATTAACAACGATACATTTTTTATCTTTACTAATAACGATGCACTTTTATATCTATTAATAACTACATGCTTTGATCTCCATTAAAACAATACACTTTTATTTCTATTAACAACGATACACTTTGATATCTGTTAATAACTACATGCTTTGATCTCCATTAAAACAACGCAGTTAATCTCTATTGACAACGACACACTTTGATCTCTATTAATAACGATACACTCTGATCTTTATTAATAACGATACACTTTAATATCTATTAATAACGACACACTTTAATCTTTATTAATAACCATACACTTTGATATCTATTAATAACAATAAACTTTAATTTATATTAACAACGATGCACTTTGATATCTATTAATAACGACACACTATGATTTCTGTTAATAACGACACACTTTGACCTTTATTAATAACTATACACTTTCATATCTATTAATAACGATAAACTTTAATTTCTATTAACAATGATACACTTTGACATCTAGTAACAACGATGCACTTTGATATCTATTAATAACGACACATTTTGATTTCTGTTAATAACGACACACCTTGACCTTTATTAATAATCATACACTTTCATATCTATTAACAACGATAAACTTTAATTTATATTAACAACGATACACTTTGATCTCTCTTAATAACGACACACTTTGATTTCTGTTAATAACGACACACTTTGATCTCTATCAAAAACAAAACACTTTGATCTCTTGATTTTTATTAATAATGTTGCACTTTGATCTCTTCTTAATAATGACACACTTGTGTATTTTCTCCATGTCTTGTCATATTAATTAGTTCAGTTTCTATAATTTACAATTTTGTTCGTTCTTAATCTACGAACGTGTTTTCTCTATATTATATTGTATTAAGAAGTCTAGTTTCCAAAATTTACAGTCTCTGTTCGTTATTCATCTAATTGTGTATTTTATCGGTGTCATAATGTATAAAGTCGAGTTTCCATAATTTACAGTTTCTATTCGTTCTTAATCTGAGTAATTATTTTCAAGCGTGTCCTGTTGAATTAAGTGTTCGACTTTTCATAATTTACACTTTTGTTCGTTCTTAATCAAAATGTGTATTTTCTCTGTGTACTATTGTATTAAATGTTAGAGTTTCAATAATTTACAGTTCCTATTTGTTCTTAATCTAAGTGTGTATTTTCTCTTTGTCGTGTTGTACTAAGTAGTAGAGTTTCCATAATTTACAGTTTCTATTCGTTCTTAATCTGAATGATTATTTTCAATGTGTAATGTTGTATTAAGTTTTCGACTTTCCATAATTTACAATTTCCCTTCGTTCTTAACCTAAGAGTGTATTTTCTCTGTGTCCTGTTGTATTAATTGGTCGAGTTTCCATAATTTATATTTTCTTTTCCTTCTTAATTTAAGTGTTTATTTTCTCTGTATCCTGTTATATTAAGTGCTCGACTTTCCTTAATTTACAGTTTCTGTTCGTTCCTAATCTAAGTGTGTATCTTATCGGTGTTCTGTTGTATTACATGGTGGAGTGTCCATAATTTACAGTTCCTGTTCGTTCCTAATCTAAGTGTGTATTTTCTCGGTGTGTTGTTGTATTAAGTGGTCGAGTTTCCATAATTTATAGTTTTATTCTTTCTTAATTTAAGTGTTTATTTTCTCTGTGTCCTGTTGTATTAAGTGGTCGATTTTCCATAATTTGCTGTTTCTATTCGTTCTTAATCTATGTGTGTATTTTCTCTGTGTCCTGTGTTATTAATGGTCGAATTTCCATAATTTAAAGTTCTTGTTAGTCCTTAATCTGAGTGTATGTTTTCTATTCGTTCTTAATCTGTCTCCGGATTTACAACGCTAAAATCAGGGGCTCGATTCCCCTTAGTGGGCTGAGCAGATAGCCCTATGTGGCTTTGCTATAAGAAAAACACACAAACACACACGTTCTTAATCTAAGTGCGTATTTTCTGTGGATCCTATTGTATTAAGTGGTCGAGTTTAGATAATTTACAAGTTTCTTTTCGTTCTTAATCTAAATTTGTATTTTTCCCTATCCTGTTGTATTAAGTTGTCGACTTTCACAATTTACACTTACTTTTCGTTCTTAATCTAAGTGTGGATTTTTTCCCTGTGGTGTTGTATTAAGTGGTCGAGTTTCCATTATTTACTGTTTCTGTTCGTTCTTAATTTAAGTGTGTATTTTCTCCGTATCCTCTTGTATCAAATGGTCGACCATCATAATTTACAGTTTCACTTCCTTCCTAATCTGTATATTTTGTCCGTATCCTGTTGTCTTAAGTGGGCGAGTTTCCGTAATTTACAGCTCCTGTTCGTTCTTAATCTAAGTATTTTCTCTGTGTCCTGTTGTATTAAGTGGTCGAGTTTCCATTATTTACTGTTTCTGTTCGTTCTTAATTTAAGTGTATATTTTCTCCGTATCCTCTTGTATCAAATGGTCGACCATCATAATTTACAGTTTCTCTTCCTTCCTAATCTGTATATTTTGTCCGTATCCTGTTTTATTAAGTGGTCGAGTTTCCATAATTTACATTTTCTGTTCGTTCTTGATTTAAGTGTGTATTTTCTCATTGTCCTGTTGTATTTAGAGGGCGAATTTCCATAACTTACGATTTCTTTTCGTTGTTAATCTAAGTGTGTATGTGCTCTGTGTCCTGTTGTATTAAGTGGTTGAGTTTCCACAATTTACATTTTGTGTTCGTTCTTAATCTAAGCGTGTATTTTATCTGTGTGCTTTTGTATTAAGTAGTCAACTTTCATAATGCAGTTTCTGTTCGTTCTTAATATAAATGTGTATTTTATCCATGTAGCTTTGTATTAAGTGTAAGTTGTACAGTTTAATACTTTTTATTTGATTCGTCCGTGTGTGTAATTTATTTAGAGGTTCAGATGTAGCGTTCCATACGATCCTGGTACGAAACTCTCCTTGTTCATAAAGTAAACTAACTTCCAGAAATATCCTCGAACAACTCAAGGTGTCACATCTATTCTTTACATTATGTATATGTTCCAGTTCTTATCATTTATTTTAAGAGTTCGATGTATAAGATTCTTGGCGCATCCGGGTGTGATCAAAAGGTAGCGTCTGCAAGGTCAGCCTTAAGAAGATATCTTTCTGCACAACAAGCTTTATTCGGAATGAGTCATCTCACGGGATTATGAAAACTTTTTAAACATTTTTGTCATGCAACCTGTTTGCGTGCGTGGGTTCAAGGTCACAGTAATTAAGTAGCAACTTCCCGGGTGAACGAACTGCACTTGAAAACTAGCAAGGCAAACACCAGTATATTTGTAACTATACCTTTCTATTGATGCTCTTACATGTGTGAAAATAATTTAAAATATAGAAGGCACGCAAGTGTTTCATTTGTTATATACAATTATATTTATATGTCTGATCCAAAATCCTTAAAACGTTTCATGTTATTATGTTACTTTCATTTTTGCTCCAAGCGTGTTATTTTAGTTTCATATTTTCAGTAGTAAGATTTTTATGTTATACTAAATTCAATACAAAGTACTCAAACTGCATAAAAACATAGAATTTATAAGACGTGACAAGGCAAAACCCAAGGTTTATTAATTTACTTATTTATGGATAAATTAGCTCTTGTCAAGCGATCTGAAATGCAAACGGTTCTTCATTTAGGCTGGTGTTTAAATGAGAATAGAAGAGGTTGTATATATATTTATAATTTACCACATTTTACTTAATTAATGTACATGGTTACCCTCACCACGAACAGCAAGGGTAGCCTGACATGATCATGGAATGACGGTACATACATCCCTAAACACTTATACAGTAGAGTTGTTTCCAGAGCATCTGGAGTTGCTGTTGGGATAAGATGACGCTCCTAAGAACACCTTGTCTTTCATGACGGAACTGACGTCTGGTCAGGCACACCACTTGATCAAAGAAATATGCTAAATGGTTCAACAGAGTATGAATATCGTGCTGAATCTGTCTTCATTTTTACTAAAAGTAAGGTTACGTCCAACACCTGCTACAGACTGAATTAAAACCACGTGTATAAAACTTAGTACCATAAGTAAAGTTACGTCTAATATCTACCGCAAACTGAATTAAAATCGTGTAAAAAAACGTAATATTGTTCCAACTACTGAATGTGCTCTCCACAGTGGGCAAGCTATTTTGTTACATGCTGTAGGTTGATTGAGATTCATCTGTTAAAAGGAATATCTCTCCGACTGTTATTTGCTTTTGAACGTACTCGTCACCATAGTGAACTGTGTTGTGAGAATAACGCACACGTTGGGGTGTATGGTGCAAAATTGAGCCTCGCGAAGCTTGTTTCTAGTCACCTGTACATTTATGTGACTGCGTACATCTAATTCAGTCTCAGAGCAGCTACTTGTATTTGTAATAATGGTCTGCTGTGTCCAGATGTGTGAGCAGCTGTCTATATTATACTAAAATTACTATGAGTCACTTTGGTGAGTAACAAACAAGTTTCTAATAGGTCCTCACCTTTCCACATGACTAAAATATCCAAATGCTTTGTTTAATATAATGATTAGCAAACTCCTAACTAAATTACTACAATAACAAAACATTTTAAATTGTTTATGATATTTCATGTAAGGCCTTTGAATATAAATACACAAACTTAAGCTTATGAATGATAGAATTCATATAGAATCTGACGTGTTTTATGGAATGAAGTTTTGATTAATAAATCGAAAACGACAGCAACAGTTTTTATTTCAAAATACAAATGGACAAACTTTCAGTAAAAATCAGTTATTTACTTACACTAATAATAAATAAATAAGTAACGTAATCAGTAAAAATCAGTTATTTACTTACACTAATAATAAATAAATAAGTAACATTAAACATTTTCAAAACTTTTTAGTCTCCAAAGAAAATTACCATAAATTGGTAGTTTTGAACCTTTGAAATGTATAAAAAGTATAGTATAAAAGTGAACAGGTAAAGAGATACGTGAGAAGCTCCATGAGTCAGTGAGTGTTCTAAAGGATGAAAACAACTGTTCCAGTCTGCGAGACAATCAGAAATTGATAGAGACATACTTTCTAAAGAATAAAAATACATCAACTGCATTTCTGTTGTATAGACAAGTTTTTTATTCTACTATAAGAGCTGATGTTATCTTTAGCACGCTGACAACATGTTAAATTTATTAGTTTAACGATTTTACCTATCCAGATATTAACGATAAACTCAAATTATCAACACTATTTTCATGTTTCTTTTTGGAAGACTGCACGTTTGTTGTTGTTTTTTTCACATCAGTTTTGGTGACAAAAAGATCTTTCACTTGGTTTTTCTAAATTTAATTGAAAAGGTAGTTTTGTCGTGAATAGAATAAGGTGAAATGTTTGTGTACCTATAGTTCAACACAGGGTCGCATTTGTATGTTTGTGTACCTATAGTTCAACACAGGGTCGCATTTGTATGTTTGTGTATTAATAGTTCAACACAAGGTTGTACAATTGGCTATTTGTGTTGTTCTAAATGCTGGGGTTTAACTTAGAGTTTTATCATCATAAGCTATCGAGCTTACTGCTGAGTTATTCCAAACCTCATATGTATTATCAATAAGTAGGAATGGTTATTCCAAACCACATGTGTTATAATTAGGTAGGAATGATTATTTCAACCACAGATGTGTTATAATTAGGTAGGAATGATTATTTCAACCACAGATGTGTTATAATTAGGTAGGAATGATTATTTCAACCACAGATGTGTTATAATTAGGTAGGAATGATTATTTCGACCACAGATGTGTTATAATTAGGTAGGAATGATAATTTCAACCACAGATGTGTTATAATTAGGTAGGAATGATTATTTCAACCACAGATGTGTTATAATTAGGTAGGAATGATTATTTCAACCACAGATGTGTTATCACAAGAGAGAAGCAATTTTTTGCCACAAAAACTCCAACAACAACAATTTTTACAGACAAACTAAAGATCTCAATTTGCAGCTAGTTTTAGTTTCTTTTGTTTGACAGATTTGTTATTAGATCGTACACAGAAGGCAGAAGGATTAAATCGACGGGAGAAGTAGTTTAAATCTTTTGGATAAAAATTAAAAGCTTATTCGAGCACTAAGTTTAGTTAGAATTTATGGAAATTTGAATTGCGTTGTTTAAATGGGAAGTTAATTACATGTGAAATAATCAAAAGTAAACATAAATGTTTGATCCACTGGTTCTGCTTATGAAAAATGTGATTCTAAAGTAACTTTTACGGCTACTTATTAAGTTTCTTCACTTGTGTTTACAAGAAACATGATTATAATTATTATGTTTGTTCAGCTAACGGTCTAGCTTTACTGTGTTCTAAAGAAATATAAATAAAATTATTAATTTTATAAATTAATCACAACAATAAACAAGTTAAAGGAAAACTTCCGGAAATGGAGTTTTAAAAGGCAACTTTATTATTTCGTTGTGAAAAATTAAATAGCTTCAAGAAATCTTTCACTGATGAGTGAATATAAAAAAAAATATTCGTTTTTTAATTTCGAGGGCTATCTGCGCTAACTTCCCTAATTTAGCAGGGTAAGACTAGAGGGAAGGCAGCTAGTCATCACCACCCACTGCCAACTCTTAGGACTACTCTTTTACCAACGAATGGCGGGATTGATCGTCACAATATAACGCCCCCACGGCTGAAAGAGGGGGCATGTTTGATGTAACGAGGATTCGAACCCGCGACACTCAGATTACGAGTCGAGTGCCTTAATCACCAAGCCATGCCAGGCCTGAATATAAAAGAAACAACAATAACAAACATTTAGTTAACTTCTCTTAGTTCCTATCCTACTTTGAGATAAATAAGGTTCCATAATAATCACTGGGAACATTTATAAACTGTACAAATAGGAATTTGTTTCGATAGACAAAAATAAACGAAAACCTACCTGTATCTCAGACAATAAAGATGAAAGATTGTGTCGTCAAAACATGCACGGAAGTTGTGTATAACGTAAGGAAAATCCGGTTTGAGAGTTCCTAGAATTCAGTGTTGCGTTTCCATTGCTTTTTATTCGTAGGATGAATGGTTTAACTGGAGCTAAAATTAATCAATGAGAAAACAATAATAATGTATAAGTGTATGACCATAAACCATAAAATAATAATGTACGAGTGTATGAACACAAACCATAAAATAATAATGTACGAGTGTATGAGCACAAACCATAAAATAATAATGTACGAGTGTATGAGCATAAACCATAAAATAATAATGTACGAGTGTATGAGCATAAACCATAAAATAATAATGTACGAGTGTATGACCACAAACCATAAATTAATAATGTACGAGTGTATGAGCATAAACCATAAAATAATAATGTACGAGTGTATGAGCACAAACCATAAAATAATAATGTACGAGTGTATGAGCACAAACCATAAAATAATAATGTACGAGTGTATGAGCATAAACCATAAAATAATAATGTACGAGTGTATGACCACAAACCATAAAATAATAATGTACCAGTGTATGAGCATAAACCATAAAATAATAATGTACGAGTGTATGACCACAAACCATAAATTAATAATGTACGAGTGTATGAGCATAAACCATAAAATAATAATGTACAAGTGTATGAGCATAAACCATAAAATAATGTGTATGACCACAAACCATAAAATAATGTGTATGAGCACAAACCATAAAATAATAATGTACGAGTGTATGAGCACAAACCATAAAATAATAATTTATGAGTGTATGAACAGAAACCATAATAATGTACGAGTGTATGAACACAAACCATAAAACAATAATGTACGAGTGTATGAGCACAAACCATAAAATAATAATTTATGAGTGTATGAACAGAAACCATAATAATGTACGAGTGTATGAACACAAACCATAAAATAATAATGTACGAGTGTATGAGCACAAATCATAAAATAATAATGTACGAGTGTATGAGCACAAACCATAAAATAATAATTTATGAGTGTATGAACAGAAACCATAATAATGTACGAGTGTATGAACACAAACCATAAAACAATAATGTACGAGTGTATGAGCACAAACCATAAAATAATAATTTATGAGTGTATGAACAGAAACCATAATAATGTACGAGTGTATGAACACAAACCATAAAATAATAATGTACGAGTGTATGAGCACAAATCATAAAATAATAATGTACGAGTGTATGAGCACAAACCATAAAATAATGAGACCTATTTATCGATCAACTGGACATATTTCATTTTTAAAATAATAACTGTTTGCGTAATAATTTGTTAATTTCGCAAATTAATGGACAGAAATACAAGCACAAACAATGTAAACTATATATCTATTGATAAACTGGCTAGATCTCAACAACTCGTTATTTAAGTTTTTAATAGTGAACTGTTAGTTGTTGGATTATTTAAGAATGACAATATCTAAGGAATTATAATTTAAACAAAATTAATGAACATATTTAGGCAATGAGAACATTCACACTTAATAAACTGTTTTGTTTATTGTTAAGCCAAAGCTAATTGTGCACTGGCCACCAGGGGTATCTGAACTTGCTATAAGCCACTATGCCTCCTAGAGGCAAATGTAATAACACTCTGAAAGCATAAAACTTCAAGTACTAATACTTTAAACCCCAGTGGCACAGCGGCATGCCCGCAGACTCCCGACGATAGAAACCAGGTTTCGGTACCCGTGATGGGCAGAGCACAGAGAGCCCATTTTGTAGCTTTGTGCTCGACTTCAAACAACTTTTATATATATAACATTTCCTTTTCAAAAGTGAATAACCACCTGGGAAATGAGAATTTTCCGAAGTGAAAGGGTTGATTATTTCGTTACGTCTTTAGACTTCTGTTTAAGGGTTGATTATTTTGTTACGTGTTTTGATTTTTATTTAAGGGTTGATTCTTCAGGTACGTTTCTATATTTCTATTTACGGGTTGATTATTTTGTTACGTGTTTCTGTTTATAGATTCATTCTTCAGCTACTTTTCTATATTTCTGTTTAAGGGTTGGTTATTTTGTTACGTGTTTATATTTATGTTTAAGGGTTAATTCTTCAGCTAGGTTTCTTTGTTTTTATTTAATGGTTAATTAATATGTTAGATGGATTTAACTCCGTGATTCTGCTTAATGGCGGATTATTCAGAACTCTATTCTCACCTGCTTTCAACTTACACTTCCCCAAAACTTTCAAGTTTACAAGGTGTGGCATTAACGCAAACATTTCGAAACTGACACCACTTAAATAAATGCGCAGGAAATTCACCTTATGTAAATTTCATAACTGAAAAGTGCAGCAATGGAGGGGGATAGTTTGTTAGATAAGGAACGGTGTAGCCCAGAATCCCCAATTTTGACTTCTGAAAATCATTCCATAAATGATTTATAATGTATCCTTACAGATAATAGTGTTCTTGCTTAATAGTCTTGTGCCACAAAAGCGGTCTTCTCCAACTACGAGACCAGTGGTCGAGCCTTGAGAGATCTCAATAAAATCGTCGTCATTACACTGTTGTCCTTCTGCACCTCCATTAAACGGGCTGCCCCATGAGAAGCTGTCTGGCGGGTATGTCTCCCACTTGATAGAGCAAAAGTTTTCTTCTACACGAATACAGACGGAATATCGCAGGTTGCTCAAGTATCGCACGTTCCCTTTAGTTGGCGACCCCCAGTTGAAACTCCGTACTAGTTCACTAGGGCTGCGGTAGTACTGTAAACAGCCGGTAGGTGCTGTGGGAAGTAAACCAACCATAATCTCCTCTTATATCTAGCAATGTACTGTTATATTCATTTTGAGATGGGAATAACAGATTGCACTACAAGTAATTACTTATCCTAATTACTTTAATTTAGAAGTACATACATTTCTAATTAGGTTTACAAAAATTAACATAGTTTTTAAATCGTGTTTTTTTGTATATCTATATTAACTGTAAGTAGAACAAAACACGTTAATCTTATTTAATATATCTATGTGTAAATAAAGGATATTTTTTTCCGTGGTACCCTTCAATATATTGGCCGTAGTACTAATGTTTTCAGGTATTTGTTGTTCGAAATATTTATGCTCATTAAATTTTTCCCCTTTGTGGTTTTGAATAAATGTATAGTACTGAAGTTTCTACAAACATTGGTTTGAGTGTATTAATCATACGTTTAAGTGACTGTATCAGGGTTAAACTTAACTGTTTTATCATAGTTAATTTACACATATAAGTTTAATCGTCTGTAGCCTCATAAGTAAATATAACAGATTTTATTTGATTCATGTTTTACATGAAGGTTTAGGTTTCTACATAGAGATAATGAAATTCGTATTAATCACACTTGCTTGTCTCTGTATTTTAAGATATGTTTCAGGTGAACCATATTTATACTCGCTATAATTATTTGCTTCCAATTTTTTAGTCATTAACACAAATATATTTCATGTATCGATATGAACCATATATGTTAATCATGTTTATTTACTATAGATTTTCATTTATGAATACTAATATTTTTATACCTAGAACGAACCATATTCCTATCAGTGTAGAGAAACTAAATTTATTTTATTGTTTCTAGGCTTAAATATATCTAAATACATGCTATGTACCTATATGCAGGTTCGAGCCTTAGTTCAACTAAGAATTTTAATTTTAACCCAATGATATTTCTTCCAGTTTTGTAAACGAAGTGTTAAATACAGGACGTTTAACTTTCCAACACTGGATATTGTTTGGGGAGACAAGAGATCCCAACAAGATCCGGGTAAGTTTACAGATAGCAAATCAAAAACCCTTGCCTGGGTCCAAGAGGCTCTTCCTAGGTTGATTGTTTTTACACCTGTTAACATCATGCCAGCTTTATATACACCTATACCAAGGTTGTTTTATATATACACTGCAGGAGCGTTGGAGAGAGAGGGCACAACGAAGACTTACATTGCATAGTCCTTCCTAATTCATCTGGGGGCTTACACTAGGGCATAAGTTGAGTCCATCTGACTAGAAATATCTTGAAGAAACCGTCATACCCCCTTTCCCCAGTGTCGCCCCTACATCAGTAATACTAGTCTCTTTAAAACCTAATAATCCATTATACACAGTTTATTATATTGATTGAATATCACAGAATATAAAACTACTTATTGTTTTTACCCATATCCAAACTTTGGCATTTTATCTTGCTAATCTTTATCTTCCATCTTCTTGTCATTTTATTACCGTTGCTAACAACACTCAGAACCACTGGATTTCCCGATTCTCTTCCCATGTCAATGTACACTGTTTAGAAAATCCACATTAGTCTGAATACAATTACTTCATGTATCAATACTTACATTAGTTCGTTTTTTCTCTCGCTATTCAATGAAATCGTTTGGTTAAGGGCTATCGATATTTTGTTACACGAAA
The DNA here is from genome assembly GCF_004210375.1 of Tachypleus tridentatus. Lineage (NCBI taxonomy): Eukaryota > Metazoa > Arthropoda > Merostomata > Xiphosura > Limulidae > Tachypleus > Tachypleus tridentatus. The sequence goes on along the minus strand of NC_134826.1, from coordinate 65,923,194 downwards.
CTGTTTTGCACCAAAGAAATCTGAGGTAAAGTTAGGATAAAATACACATGAGAAACAAGTTTATTAATGGATTAGTTATGAATAAAAAGATTTTAATTTGGCAAGTTTGGAGTACATTGCATTAACCGTTATAAGATTTGTATATGTTGATTTTGATGAAAAAATTTAATTTCATAAGTACTGAAAAAGTTATAAACAAATAAAAATACGTTAAATTATTTGCTGCACAACAACAGTCACATATGTAATTAAATCTTCCTCTTACCAAAATATACTCTTGAAGCCTGACTGCAAAACCGTAGTTACACAGCATGCCCACGTTGGTAATCCAGATGTTATAATTAGAGTTGTACTGAGAAATGAACAGATGTACTCTCTATCAAGATATAACATGAATGTCCCAGTATAACAAGTGAGATGAATAAAATAGTAAACGTTTATCTGAGAGAGGCTAAGAAATGTAGGATAAGGTAGACATTTGTCTGTCGAAAGCTGATGAGTGTAGGATATATTATAAATGTGTCTGGAAGAATATTGGATAGAGAATAGTTCTGTGTGTGAAAAGCCAAGAAACTTAGAATAGAGCAGAAATATATCTATAGACCAGAAAAATTGGGCTAGAATAGTTTAATTTGTAGAGGCTAATGGATTTAGCCTGCAGTGAATTTGGTTTAGTGGAATACAGTTTGACACGTACTAAGAATGAAAACTTTCACTTGAAATGACATCATCCACAACAAATATATGGAAACGTCTAAGAACAAAACAGGATTGGGATTCCACTGTACTTACTGTGTTGTCCACTATTATCTCCACATAATATCATAGTTCTTTCTCCAACTGTGGATCTAACCATGAACGAGTCTGTTGTACACTGACCATTTTTGTCTGGCTGGGCGAGGTGGAAATCAATCAAATCTAATCGTAGTTGACAAATGTCTTTATTTTTTTCAACGGTCACTTGACAGGTGTTGGTTCCGTTTTCACCATGAAACGGGTAGTTTGGGTTCACAAATATAGTCTCGTTCTTAGACGTAGACCCACCACACGTAAATTTTTCTATAAAAGTTGAAACCATGACGTAAAAAACACAGAAACAAACAAACAGTTGGATTAGTTGAAACCATGACGTAACTTACATGACAACAACAACAAAAAAAAAAACAGTTGGATGAGTTGAAACCATGATACAGAGATGAAAACAAAGAAACATTTAAATTACTTGAAACCATGACGTATATAAAAATGTAAAAACAAAGAAACAGTTGTCTCTTTCTAACTATAAAACATCACGTGTTTCAAATCTCGGTTAAAATCTGTTGTTGCTCTTGCTTTAAACTTTGGTAAAAGGTTCGTACAATAAAGAAAACTGAACTTTATTTATTTTAAGTTATTTGATGAAGGAAGAATAAAACAATCTAATACAATCTCCAATATGGTTGTTCATCTTTGATCCTATAGCATTTAGCATGAATTAATGATGGAACACTATTTGTTTGTTTCTTTAGAATTTCGCGCAAAACTACTCGAGGGCTATCTGCGCTAGCCGTTCCTAATTTAGCAGTGTAATACATGAGGGAAGGCAGCTAGTCATCACCACCCACCGCCAATTCTTGGGCTACTCTTTTACCAACGAATAGTAGATTGACCGCGACATAATAACGCCCCCACAGCTGCAAGGGCGAGCATGTTTGGTGCGATCGGGATGCGAACCCGTGGCCCTCAGATTACGAGTCGCACGCCTTAACCCACCTGGCCATGTCTGGCCGATTCCAGAGAAAGCAAGAAAGCGCTACTGTTAACTTTATAACAACTTGATCTTAAAAGAACCATTTCGCAATACTTTACGATATTTCTCACTTCACTCTCTTGGCCCGGTATGGCCAGGTAGGTTAAGGCGTTCGACTAGTAATCTGAAGGCCGCGGGGTCGAATCCCCGTCGCACCAAACATGCTCGCCCTTTTAGCCGTGGGAGTGTCATAATGTGACGGTCAATCCCACTGTTTGTTGGTAAAAGAGTAGCCCAAGGTTTGGCGGTGGGTGGTGACGACTAGTTGCCTTCCCTCTAGTCTTACACTGCTAAATTAGGGACGGCTAAAAACTGACAAGTAACGTGATAAAGATGTGATAAAAATATTTCCTTCAGTTGTTTTTCAATATTTATTTGGAAGGTTTAAACTGAAAATACACTCACCTAGACAACAGACACCATATCCATTAGCACAGCCTCCAATATTCGCGCCTCGTTTACTGTTGCAGTCTTTTGAAAAGAGGCACACGCCCTCCAAATTGTTGGTTCCTATACACTCTGTGTTCTGATAGCGAACTATGTTTATATATTCCGCTGAAAGTCATAAACATAAATACAAATTATTCACATATATACACTTCAAGTTGTAATGTTCCTTAAATAAGTTGTTTAGCTGTAAACTGAAGGGTTTCTTTGGAGACTTAAATTTCATTTCTAGAATGAATGACGGAAAAAACACAAAATACCAATAACCGTTAACTGCAGAAATATAAAACAGATTCGGGCAACTACGTTCTTTTTCAGGTCTGACAAAAACGTCCTTCAGGTGATAAAATGGTTTGCGTCTGGAGGTCTAACAGAAACGTTCTTCTAGTGATGAAATTGTTCACTTCTAGATGTCTAACAGGAACGTCTTTCAGGTGATAAAATGGTTTTCGCCTGGTGGTCTGACAGAAAAGTCCTTCCGGTGATAAAATGTTTTACTTCTGGAAGTCTAACAAAAACGTCCTTTCGGTAATAAAATGTTTTACTTCTGGAAGTCTAACAGAAACGTCCTTCCGGTAATAAAATATTGTACTTCTAGAGATCTGACAGAAACGTCCTTCAGGTGATAAAATAGTTTGCGTCTGGAGGTCTAACAGAAACGTCCTTCAGGTGATAAAATGGTTTACTTCTAGATGTCTGACAGAAACGTCCTTCAGGTGACAAAATGGTTTTCGCCTGGTGGTCTGACAGAAAAGTCCTTCCGGTGATAAAATGTTTTACTTCTGGAAGTCTAACAAAAACGTCCTTTCGGTAATAAAATGTTTTACTTCTGGAAGTCTAACAGAAACGTCCTTCCGGTAATAAAATATTGTACTTCTAGAGGTCTAACAGAAACGTCCTTCAGGTGATAAAATGGTTTACTTCTAGATGTCTGACAGAAACGTCCTTCAGGTGACAAAATGGTTTGTTTCTAGATGTCTTACAGGAACGTCATTCAGGTGATAAAATGGTTTACTTCTGGAGGTATGTATGCTGTTTGTAAATGAGGTAGTTCAAACTTACCTTCATGCTTATAAACAAAGTCGTTCATAGGAAAGGTTGGCATATGATTAGCAACTTTAGTTAAAGAATGTTTCAGAACTACAATTCAGGTAGATAAGAAGGCTAAAGAAAGGTTGCACATTTAGAAAACAGTAAAGAAAAATTCCAGATAAAATAACAACTGAAAACAGTTTATTGATTTCTCAACTTTTGAGTAGTCGCTTCAGTGACGAGTTACAGCTTATCTGAAAGTGTCTTGTAACGTAAATGTTTTGTGTGTGTTTTCTTAGAGCAAAGCCACATCTTGATACCTGCTGAGTCAACCAAGAGGAATTGAACCCTGATTTTAGCGTTGTAAATCCGTAGAGTTACCGCTGTATTAGCGGGGGACTTTATAACGTAAGACAGGCCTACTTAATTAGTTACTAGAATTTCTGGCAAATTTAGCTGTTCCTAAGTTAGAAGAGATGGACGATGAACATCATCCAACACCTACTCTTACACTACTCTTTACCCACCGAAATATTACATAAAACTTTATTTAAATGTATAGAACATTCAAGATTAAAACACATCACACTTTATTTTAAACCAGCGAAATGTTTCCACCTGTATCTCAGAACGGCTGGTAGGGGTATTAACACTTTTATTGATAGGCGGAGAACAACGTTTTGACCTTTCTAGGTTCTTTTTAGGTTAACAAAGAGAGTTTGCAACTGACATTTGCCGGACACGTCTTAGGGACGAGAGTATGAACGGGTACGGGATTATAGGGGACGTTGCAGTTGCATGTTAGGTTATTAATTAGTACAGGTATAAAGGTGTTCCTTTACATTGGTTTAAGTTTGGTTTAAGTTGCTCTATAAGAAGAGCTTCTTTGATTTTGCGTTTGTTTGTATTTGTTTCAAGCTGTACCTTCTTTGAGTCACCCGCTGGTACAGCCGTAAGTCTTCAGATCTACAATGCTAAAAGCAGGGGTTTGATTCTTCTCAGTGAACTCAGCAGATATCCCACTATAGCTTTGCTGTAATAGAATACACCCACACGCCTTCTTCAAAGATTCATGTCCAATTCTAGATACTTCTCAAAAATTATTTAATCATCAATGTTTTGAATAAACAAGAGAAGCTTTCAGCTCGTCAAATCTAATAACTTGAAAAATAATATTTACGAAAAATAATATTTACTGACATTAACATTTAATAAATAATTAGAAGCAGAAATAGCACACATTATATTAATGCCAATTACTTCAGTTTTATTTAACAAGTTTACGCTACCTCAATTTGAAGTTCATCCATTTTACAAAATTAAACCATTTAAATAATATCTTTGAAAAGGGGTTAGTTTTCTAAGCTAAACAGGTTTATTATGAGCTTCGAAACAGAATTGTTATAAAAATTATCATAACAATAAACTGATACACCACAATTTATATGCATAAACAAAGTTTATTATGTTTACAAATCGTCGTTTGTCTATCTGCTATTACCGAAGCATAATGTCTTCCATACAAAAGCATAGATAAAACACCTTACAGGTATTTAAAAAAAAAGACTTGTTATATAATGTTAAAAATATATTATAACTATTATAATACTTCATATTAAACCATTTCATGGCTACGCTTAAGGTTACTGGTGTACAACGTTGCACATTTCATGACTAATTTTAAAAGTCGTAGTCACAAATCATGTCTACAGAGGCACATTGTGTAAGATTTTAAAGCTTTGTTATAAATTAACAGTAACTATTCAATAATAAAGATATTTAATATTAAGGTGAAATACTCTGACTGAATTTATAATAAATGTAGAAGGCTAAACATTTCAAGAGTCCATACATTTTTAGTTTAAAATAAACCAAGAACTTTAGTTGAAAGTTTGTTTTATAGAATATAATCATAAAAATACATAACACCTGATTCATACATATTTACTGATTTTCATGTAATATATGGGGCTAAACTACTTTCTGTTCGAGTACACTTAGGCTTAAGATTAGAAAAGTATCTGTGACAATAGCGATACAGTTTTAACATATAAGAACATTATATTATGGTTAAGATATCTTCATAATATTGAAGTTACCTAAACTGGAGGGGCCTTCCTGTGCTTGGGCTTGGATCAGTGTTACGGTAAGAAATACAAGACTTCCGTACTTCATCATCAAGTTTGGAAAAGTTTACAAAAGTAAACCAGTTGTCGTTGTTGATCTGAAAGAAAGACAGTCTGAAGTGGCTTTGCTATAAGAAAACACGCAAAAATGAATGAAAGATAATCGTTTTCGAAGTGAAATCTCTGAAAATTATAAGTTTTACACAAAACATGACACGATTTTTCAGTTTATAAAGCAAGTCTTTAACTAACGAAACTACGTGTTTGAATGTTTTTAGGATAAAATATATCCCTTAGCGGTAAATTCATTGATATTTGAACTCCGTGGCTTTTATAACTAGCTATGACAAACAAAACAATATAAAATATTGTACATATTTTTGTCATTTAATAATGAAGTTAAATATCATGAATTTCAGGAAAACTTTTTAGATATTTAGAACATTAATAACAGGCGCTACTAATATACTTATAACATAAAAACTTCTCAATTATGAGTTTTCTAATTTAATGCTAACGTACCAGGCCTCAGTTGTCTAAAGGTAGTGTAGACAATAAGGAGAAGCTTATTTCTCACCAGTAATTTTGTAAATGGGAGAATCTGTGTATTCCGGAAATTACTGTTCGCTAAGCTCTTTATAGGATATCTGTAACCTTTAACTCTCCCCCCTCTCAATGAACTTGAAGCTAGCGAGCACCGCCTTCCAGGTAGTTGCTAAAGGCGCGGTCAACGTTCGGTGTTTACAAAAAAATTCTAGCCTCGCGGTCACGTATTGACCTAGCCGTCTTGTTTTCTACATGTGGTTTCCTCTACATCACTATACTAAGTTAATAAATGGCCGATAACACACAGAGTCGAATGTCCCAAGTATTGAAAATCAAATACAAATATATCTTGAGGTAAAAATCGAAAAAAGTCTTAGTTAGATAGGTGGACTCCAACAATTTTCAGTGAACGCATCGTATGAAAAGGTATAACTAAACAACACGGTCTGTCAATGAGATTTCTTCTAAAATATAAAGATAAGTAATTTCAGTTATACAAAATACCTTGTAATTGTTTGTTTGTTTTTAATTTGGCGCAAAGCTACACGAGGGTTAACTGCGCTAGCCGTCCCTAATTTAGCAGTGTAAGACTAGAGGGAAGGCAGCTAGTCATCACCACCTACCGCCAACTCTTGGGCTAATCTTTTACTAACAAATAGTGGAATTGACTGCACATTATAACGCTCCAAGGCTAAAAGGGCGAGCATGTTTGATGTGATGGAGATTCGAACCCGCGACCCTCAGATTACGAGTCGAGCGCCCTAATCACCTGGCCATACGAAGCATCTGTTTTAGTAGAAGTTATATCTGTTGATCCACTACTATTGCGATTTTAGAACAAAAAAAAAAAGTGGTATGTTTAATGTTTAATGCACAAAGCAAGTTAACTGAGATGTAATTATATTAATGGTAATACAGAATTTTCAGAAATAAAATAGTGTGACGTTTTCTGCAAGAAATGCATTTTCTCTTTTATTGTGAAAAATTTCAAACTTAAAGGTTGATTTAGATACGAAAAACATTGATTTAAATGTTGTATAGATGTATTCTGATCGTTTGTATATATTGCCATCTAGTGGTGTAATATGTATTAATCTTTTCGTTTTTATATCATATAAGAGAAATACTTAATGTGACGTAGATGGACTTCATTTATGGCCCGGCATGGCCAAGCGTATTAAGGGGTTCGACTCGTAATCCGAGGGGCGCGGGTTCGAATCCTGGTCACACCAAACATGCTCGCACTTTTAGCGGTGGGGTCTTATAATGTGATAGTCAATCCCACTATTCGTTGATAAAAGAGTAGCCCACAAGTTAGTGGTGAGTGATGATGATTAGCTGCCTTCCCTCTAATCTTACACTGTTAAATTAGGGATGGCTAGCGTAGATAGTCCTCGAGTAGTTTTGCGAGAAATTCAAAACAAACACCCTTCTTTTGTAGTTTTTTTTCTTGCAGTTTTTAATAAGCTGATAGCTTTTTCATCAATACTAACAGCTGCATTAAAACCAAAAATAAAATAATATTTTCTCAATAAAATGTTTCATTAATAGATATTTTAAAAATGTATTCTAACGATGGCTAGTATGGGTATTAAAGATTGAATTAAAATTAAGTTCAAAACAACGTTTCGTCCTTCTTAGGTCATCTTCGGATTAGCCTGTACTTTATTTTAATTAAACCATTAATACCCATACCAGCCCTCTTTAGAATCAATTTTTAATTCAAGGACGTTTCTCCTCATTATAATAAATATTTTGAAAAATAACATTCATTAAAGCGATTAGACTACTTCTATTACACTGGGGAACACTCATTTTGTTGCATTTAAAAAAAGACCTTTCTATAGTCAATTTGAGTGTGTTGATTTCAAATCTGAAGGCGGTTTTTGTCTGCAAGCTACAGATTTTATGCAATTTGACATTTTTATTTATTTTTTAATTTTTCGTTGTTATAGGAACTTATAGGAATAGCTTATCAATTTGTTTGTGTATTTTATTCAGGTAGGAATTTGCGTTTGTAACTTTTGCGTTTGTACACTTCATCTGGACAATCTCGTTTAATGCTCCAGCAGTAGTCAGCCATCATACTTTTGTCCCAGCGCCCTTGGTAGCGTTCTTCCATGACCTTTAGGTCTTGGTGGAATCGTTCTCCTTGTTCGTTACTCACAGCCCCCAGGTTGTCAGGGAACTTATCAAGGTGGCTGTTCAAAAAATGAAGCTTGATGCTCATGTTGCACCCGAGATCACGAAAAGCAAGGAGCATTCTGTTCACAAGTTCACTGTAGTTCTCCGCCTTATTGTTTCCAAGGAAGTTCTGAACGACTGCCACAAAGGATAACCATGCTGCCTTTTCTAAAGCGGTCATCTTAGCAACAAACTGATCATCATGAATTAGGGTTCGAATCTGTGGGCCATCAAACACGCCTACTTTTATCTTCTCAAATGATAACCCTGGTAAAGCTGTGATGATGTGTTGGAAACATTCACCTTCGGTTTCCAGTGCCTTGACAAATTGCTTCATCAAACCTAATTTGATGGGAAGAGGAGGAAAGATGATCTTATCTCTGCTTACAATTGGGTCTTGTATGATATTTGGCATGCCTGCTTCAAGGGTGTCACGAATAGGCCAGTCCTTCTGGACCCAATGTCTGTCTCGTGCTCTGCTGTCCCACATACAGAGGAAACATGGAAACTTGGTGAAACCTTTCTGTTGTCCAAGAAGAAAGTTGACCATCTTTATGTCTACACAAATGATCCAAATGTGCTCATGATATTTTAATAAGTCCATGACCATTCTCATATCATCATAGTCTTCCCGCAAATGCACTGAGTGACCGACAGGTACTGCTCCATAAACATTCCCATTATGTAAAAGAACACATTTTAGACTGCGTTTTGAACTGTCTAAAAAGAGTCTCCATTCAGCAGGACTATAGTAAGGTACACCCAGTTCTTTGAGAAGCCCTTGGATGTCATGGCAGTAAACAAACTGTCTGTCTTCTGAAAAAAAGGTCACTAAAAGCTGGTCACGCTTTCTGAAATATGATACTTTAACAGTGATCAAAAAGATTTCTGCCTTGTAATCTTGATGCCAAAAGCTCTGCTGCTTTCTTTGAAAGACCTAAATCCTGCACTAAATCATTCAGTTCAGCCTGGGGAAGAGGCTTGGGGACGGGGAAAGGTTCAGTGTCTGAAGAACAGTTATCCGATTGTGTACACTTTTCTGACAATTCACTGTCACAACTGTTCGCTTGTATCATGTCCAATGTCTTTATCGTCCAATGAAGGCAAGCCTTTGAAAACTGGAACAGGAACTTCTTCAGAGTGCGGAGCAGGCCGAATAGCTGAGGGAATGTTCGGATACGTAATCTTATGTTGGTTTTTCTTCCCAACACCCGTTGTGTTTACCATGCAGAAATAACAGTCAGTTACATGGTTGGTGGGTTCGCGCCAAATCATTGGAACACCAAAAGGCAGACCATTGCGTTTTCCTTTGGTCCAGTCTCAAAGCATTTCCTCACAATTGTGGCACACAACATGAGGAGCCCATTGCTTGTCTTGATCACCAAGATGAACTTCAAAATATGCCTTGTAGGCACGCTTGACGAACGAGGATATGTTACGTCTCTGACGATTGAGTGTGTAGCATCCACATATGTAGCAGAAGGCATCAGGCTTGTTTCTGCAATGATATCTATTTTTGGAAGCCATGTTTGGTCTGAAACAAAAGAAGAATGATCAAAATATTAGAAGCTATCTATATATATGGACGTGAAAATGCTTATACATGGTTTACGCAAGTTCACATTTGTACAATTTCATTAACCTCAAATTGCATACAAACTAGAGCTTGTAGAGAAAAACTAATTTCAGATTTGAAATCAGTGCCTAAAACTCCTTCAGAATCAGTTAAAATATCCAATGCAACTCAAAGTTACTGAAAAAGTGTTCCCCAGTGTTATTGTTACTAGGGGACGATTGTTTTTTTGAATTTCGCACAAAGTTACTCAAGGGTTATCTGTGCTAGCCGTCTCTAATTTAGTAGTGTAAGACTAGAGGGAAGGCAGCTAGTCATCACCACCCACCGCCAACTCTTGGGCTACTCTTTTACCAACGAATAGTGGGATTGACCGTCACATTATAACGCCCCCACGGCTGAAAGGGCGAGTATGTTTAATGCGACGGGGATGCGAACCCGCGCCCCTCAGATTACGAGTCGCACGCCTTAACACGCTTGGCCATGTCGGGCCTCCTAGGGCCGAGAGAATTCATACTTTTGAAACAAGGTAATACTGAATGTTTTGATTACTGTAAATTTTTGTTTGATTTTATGTCGCGCAAAGCTACACAAGGGCTATCTTCACTGGCCACCCCTAATTTAGCAGCGTAAGACTAGAAGGAAGGCGACTAGTCATCACCACTTACCGCTAACTCTTGGGCTGCTTTTTTACTAACGAATAATTGGATTAACCGTCACATTAACGCCCCCACGGCTGAAAGGGCGAGCCACGGGGATTCGAATCCGCGACCCTCATATTAGGAGTCGAGCGCTTTAACCATCTGGCCTACTGTAAATTCACAACTACCTCTGTTTGTAGTGCTGAAAAAAAAAATAAGGAGTGAATTGTCCTTCTTGTATTTTCGTTTATAGTACACAAGAAAATAAATTGTTCAAAATATTTTATTCCTAGGAGGTCATATTCTTTGTTGATAAGCGACCTCTGGTACACATATTAGTTCGTCGTATCCCAATGTTATTTCTTACTAAAAGCGTTCTATATACTCACTACAACCTGACCCAAGACAATAAAAACATATAATCGTACTTTCTGAAAAGAATATTGATATAAGAACTCTGTTGTGTCAAGAGAACAAATAGTCTGAACAGATTAGCGTTACGTATAGTCAAATAGAGTGTATTGTAATAGGACATGAAGGTCAGAGGATCGACGGATCATAGATTTTCGGAAGCAGCAGCCGTCTTTACTGCTATAATAACAGCTCTTACAAGCTCCAGGTTTTCTATCTTTATAAAACTCTTCAGTGTGTTACTAGCACTGACGTTTCTGAAAGCAATTTGGGCGTTTTTCTCAATAACTTATTCATATATTTCGTTATGAATAAAACGTATTTCAGTATGTTTATATACATCATAAAATATAATGCACTGCAACATTTCCATCAATTATAGATAAAAAATAATAACAACATCGTAATAGGTTTCAGCGCTGATTCTTTTCTTTATTTTCTACACCTTAAACACAAGTCTCTCCAGAGTGAAATATATTCTGTTTCACTACTAAGGTCATATTCCGATATTTAATATAATCGCACGCGTATAAGATAAAATACAGGAAGATACTTGCTTTCATTACTTAGTTAAAACCAAAAATGGCTGTAATTTTAAAACAAACAAATAATGCCATTTAAAATAAGCCTGAAGCATTTAAGGCAAAAATATATTTTTCTATTTTTAATTCCAAGAACATTGTTTTTTACAAAATTTTGAGCATGTTTCCATAACTATGACTATAAAATAAATTAAAACAGGGGCGTTATGTTAATCATTTATAAAATAATGAAGTGGATTACTTGGTAACAAAACTATGATATAAAATGGATACAGAAAAACAACTCGCACAATTTCTATTAAAATGCCTCATTCGCTGTAAATGGTTAACAAAATATTGCTTCCTTTCTTACTAAAGGACATTAACAATTTCAATCTACTAGGATTTTTTTTTTTCTGTAAAAACTTATCTGAGCCTTTCCGTCGACTTCGTAAGAATGTTATTCTCCTTCAGTCCAGGACACCCGAAGACCTCCAATACCTTTGCCCTCTTTAGTCTTCAAACCCACCCATCACCTACCAAACCATTAAAAGTAATGTCAGTTTACACAGTGTTTCTTAAAATACTTTTACCTGTCCTTTCAGAAATCCAGCAAGCTTTCGAAATTTACAGCAACTCAATCATCCACTGAATAACATTAAAAAAATATGTTTACCTTCTCACTTCATTAAAGTTCTCATGACATTTCAACCATTAGCAGAATTTACCCTTATTCATGGCTGCTCTCTCGAATACCCAGTATATTCTCAAACCCCTGCCACACCACTTCCGACCAACACCTGTCATTTACAAGAAATCCACAACCTACACTACAAACCAACCATGAAACTCTGACTACATCGGAAATAGAAAAACAAGACAAGACTATAACGAGAAGGAGAAAAAGTTCACATATCCAGTCGCCAGTATGACCCGAAATTATTAAAGCATCACAAGAAACCAATAACCTTAAACCCTTTTTTACTCTTAGCACAGATCTATCTTTACACCACCTCGCCAAAGTCGCCTAATGCCCTAGTTATCTGACACCTCCGCCGACTAGACCTACAAGATGAGCACTTCCTCATCTTTCGCCACCTGCAAGCAACATCTGAACTCCAGCAAGTTCCTGACTAACATCTGAAGATTCGATTCAGAGACTCTACGAAGCATTAATTAATCCACAACACTCTGCTGCTAACTTACTTCTTTTCGGTGATGTCGAGAAAACCCACTTGTAGAGAAAAATTATATATGTAAAAACGGCTCGTTTGGGCTGAGAAAATTTTTTACGTAGAGGAGCGAACCTTTGTGAACCTAACGATAACGGAAGAAGGTCGAAACGTTGTTCACTCCTCTGCGTAAAAAATTTTCTCAACCCAAACGAGCCGTTTTTACATATATATTTTACTTCTTTTCGCTAACCGTGATTTAATGTTATCAAACTTTTAGCACTTTAAAATTATTTATAATTCAGTTCCTTATAATACAAACCTTTACCAATAAGTCTCATATCACCTCTTATTCACGATTGGTGTATTTTCGAACACTCTTTTTTATTAATTTTACATCAAAGCAACTGCTAGAGAGAAAGGCCACAGGAGACATGCTCTACCATAAGCTGACAAACAGGCTGTTAGGGTGTTCTATTTCTAATTAATTTTTCAGTAAAAATGACAATGTAAAGTACATTGCAATTAATGCACCCTCTTCAGTGGCTCAGCGACAAGTCTGAAGGCTTCTCACGCTAAAAAAATAAAAAATAAAAATATTCGACAATAAATTAAAAAGATGTCGCTCTTGGCTCTTTATCATGAGCAGCATGGATGGTCAAGAAGTATGGAAATAAACAAAGTTGGGATGTCGTGTAATAATAGTGGTAAATCAATTAATAACGTATGTGAAGAAGAAAAAAATACCAAAGAGAAGATCAGTACTGAAAATAGTAAAAATGACACATACAATGAAGATTCCTTTAAACTTTACCCCGAGAGAAGAGGGAATAAGTATGTTCATACTTGGTTCGAAACTGCTGTTCTTGGAGAATCTAGGCGAGAAATCGATAAGGCAAGATGTGAACGGAATGTATACTCATGCTTAGAGAAAAGTAAGCATACTTATATATATATAAATATATATTCGTTGTTACAAATAATGAAAAAAGTAGTAAATTTTTTATGTTTCTGTTTTGTTTCTTTTCAGATGCTATTCACGCAAATCATGGTAACTGGAGTAGTGAAAACATTACCCGCCTTATACTAAATAAGGCTAAAACCAGTAATCGCCGAGTAAGATATGTACTTGCATGTTAAACTTAATGTATTAAAAAAACAAAACAGAAATTCAACGCTACAGTAAGGTGAATTCCTATTATAATAAACAGTAGTAATACTTCCCCATGGTGGGCTCAGCAAATAGTCTGATGTGGCTTTGCTATAAGAAAAACACACAAACACAGTAGTAATACTAGTACTAACACTAGTTCATTACTATTAGCTTATGATCAGAGCAAGCTTCCTATTAAGATAAATAAAAATAAGCATAGCTGATTGAATTTTTCTTATTTATAAAAATTACAATGTACACTAGTAGTAATAGGAGTGGTAGTGCCCCTAGTTGTACTAACACTAACACATAAGAACTAAATTATAAGATTAATGGTCATAATCCTACACTCTTATTTAACAATTTTTATATGTCTACTACTAGAACTATACTATTAACACAGTATCATATATTATTTTGACTTTAGATAATTATTTCATGCATTGAAACGTATTTCTCCACTCGTATTTTTTGTATACTAGACAAAAAAAATAATGTTTTCATTTACACAAAACCAAATGTTATGTAACTGTCTATTAAAATAGAGACTTATTTAATAATGGCAACATGAGAGGTTGAAAAGTTGTAAAATAAGATAAATGAAAAACAGTCCATTTAAAAGCTGTTTCTGTGGGCATTTATTTATAATTTTTGAATTTCTTCCTATGTGGAGTCTTAAATCATGAAATTACAAAAACTTCAAACCAAAGTTGCACCAAACATGCTTGTTCTTTCAGCCATGGTCAATCCCACTATTTGTTGGTAAAAGAGTAGCCCAAGAGTTGGTGGTGGGTAGCGATGACTAGCTGCCTTCTCTCTACTCTTACACTGCTAAATTAAGGATGGCTAGTGCAGATAGCCCTATTGTAGTTTTGCGTGAAATTCAAAAACAAATAAACCAAAGTCACTGTTAGGGTGCTTAAATTTCATCACTACGTGGTCATATGAAATTGAGGTATAAATAAATTATCTTAAGTAAAAGATTAAGCTAATGAATCAGAAATTATTGATCATTTGATTGTTGATAAGGTACAATACGTACATTAAAATATGTTTGTTAAGATATATCATTTAAGTCAATTATTTACTGTGAAAGTTGGAATTTGAATTTCTTGTTTCTGTTGTGAATCTTTACATCATGTTTAATAATTTTGACATGGTTTGTATTTGTGTGTGTTTGTACGTTGCACAAAATATTACTTTAGATGAAATAAAATATTCTTAGTGCACAGATTTTTCACTGTATAAATTGACCTGATGGGAGTTTTTGCTTTATACCTGCTAAGGAGAATTTGTTAAGTAACTGATGTAGAATTTTGTAACTCAAAAGAAAGTGTTTAAAGAAATTATCACATCCAGTCACACTCTTGATGTAAATACATGAGTAAAGGGTATCTATAAACTGTGACTTCACTCTTTCACAGATTTGCTAATTTGAAAACTATAACATTTTTAAACTACTTGTAATACTTTTCTGAAGGTCATACATTAGTTCTGGGATTGGAGTAACTTTTGATGCAGTGACTTTATTTTATTGTTGTAACATTTTTATTTTTTACAGGTCCTTTAATTAAACTGATGATGGGTGCTTTAAAAAGTTCAGGGTGGTAAGTAATCCAAAAGTTACCATTCAACTCATGTTGTTTTCAAATGTACTGAATTAATACTTTGTTTTGAAACCAAATTATTTTAAAACCTGTTAGAGTTATATATGTGGTTGCCCATATGATAGTTATCTAATTAATGGAAACTTAAAAATGTGGCTCAGCATCACCAGTTCTGAAGTAATTAAACTTACAAAAATTGTTTACTTCTCTTGTTCTATATCTGAGATTCATTTGAAAAAAAACAAAACCTCTTAATTTTGGATTAGCAGTTCTTTAATATTTTACTTTTTGCAAAGAACTTTTTACTTTGACTTTTGGTACTGTAACAGCTAAAGGACTTTAACATTTTGCTCTTTTTTGTTTGTTTGATGTAGCAAACTGTCGCATTTACTAATTTGAGAAATGGAAGAAGCTTTTGGCTTAATAAAGCAGGTCTATTCAAAATTTAAGACCTTAACTCATGATGAGAGGGGGGTGGGTTGGAAATATTTGTAATAAGTTATTCTCCTGTAGAATAGGCTGAAGGTTTGGAACATATAGAAAATGTACAGTCTAGATTGTTTTATCACATTTAAATCTGAAAATCTTGTGAAAAGACTAGGTTTTATCTCTAACCTGGAAGTTTCTGTATTTGTTGTATTTAGATAGAAAAGAGTGTTTGTAGAGGTGAGCCCCATTGTGGCTATACAGAGTTGGTGATAACTGGTTTAAAACCCTAATGTAAGAAATCTTTATTTGTTTGTGCTTTTAGGAAGAATCTAGCTATGTACATGAATAGTTGTAATTAATTTTGAGGATTTTTATTGTATGCAAAATGTAAATTTTTACATGTACTTGTGTGTATATGTTAACAGTTGTTGTGATTTTACAGTGAAGTGGACATTGGCCGTCATATATCATGTGAAGTTTGTGACAAAAAAGTTAGTGGGGGATATGATCCAGAATTAAACCAGGTGGTGGTTTGTCAAAACGTGGCTCGATCAGACTGGATGGTTCAGGGAGTGTTGGCTCATGAATTTGTTCACATGTTTGACTATTGCAGAGCAAAGCTGGACTTTAGAAATATTGATCATTTGGCTTGTACAGAGGTAAGTCAGAGTATAAATGTTGGTCGTTTTGTTTAAATAGAGGTAACTGGACTTTAGAAATATTGATCATTTGAATTGTACAGAGGTATGCTAGACTATAAATGTTGATTGTTTGGCTTGCACAAAGTAGGCTGGACTTTATAAATGTTGGTTTACAGTCCTGTTGTATCTGTTTCTTTATCTAGGTACGAGCTGCCAACCTAATGCACTGTTCATTCTTGAGTGCTATGGTTGAGGGTACTGCTTCACCATTTCATATTGCAAAAGCACATTCAGTAAGTTAGTTCTTAAACTGATTTTTTCTTCTTCGAGAAGAGGAAGTTTATTGAATTTTTCTGTAAAACTGTATTTCAGTTTTGATTTTCTGTTATTGTAAATAAAAAAAAAAAGAAATTACATTTTAAAAGTTATCAATGATTTTATTCAACACCATTTTAGAGTAGTATTACCTAACAGAAAGGAGAAAAAGTTTTGGAAAAAAACAAATTTATGTTCATTGTTTTTTATCAAATTGTTTCTAGTTTAGCATGGTGGAATCTTCATATAACACTGATTCTTCTATGAGAGTGCCAAGATGGGTCTGCATTATTAGATACTGAAATTTTTTTTATTGTGATATAATTCTGAGCTGTCTAACTACTGATTTTGAAAGGAAAATGTCTGAACAAAAGTGATAATTGGTAATGCTTTTTTAAAGCACAAACAAAGTTCATGTGTGTTTTGCATATCACCATGAACTTTAAGTCCTTTACTGTAGAGTTAGGTTTGAAATCATTTTATGATGCTATAGATCAATTAATTCTGTTGTGATTGTGTTCCAAGTTGAATAAATTTTGCTTTGCTGAACTCGTAACTATGAGATTTATGCAGAGCAACTAATGCAAACCACATGACTGGTCATTCCCAATGTAACATAAGAAAGGTCATAATCTCAAGAGATGGGTTGACAGTTAGTAGAAAAGACAACTGTCTAATTTTACATGCTGCAGGTGACCTTGTAGTTACCTTTACCCTGGAAAGAGAAAAGGTACTATTCTAGGTGAATGTACAGAATAGTAGGTTGCCATAGCAACAATATTTAATGATGTTATTGATTAACATGTTAAGTGGAAAGTGTGCACACCTACTGAAATAATAAATTTAGAAATATTTTTATATTAACACAAACTGTATGCTTATATGCCACAGTGGCTGTTCAAATGATACTGTGATGTTTCTGACTTCACCTGTAATAGAGTAACCAGACATCCTAATTTTGCTGAGATGGTTCTTATTTTTTGGTTAATTTGTTCCACTGTCCCAAAATATGTTCTATACTTTCACCTACTAGTCAATTCAATGTTAGGGACTGCTCTCTAAGATATTTTTTACTATGAACAATGTTTAATGTATCATAGAATTAAGATGCTGAATAGGATTTTTTTTTTTCTAAAAGCAGACATTTATTTTTGAAAGGCAAGTGAAATGCATGAAATGTTGAACATACTATTTCCAAAACTGTGATTTCAATAGGACATGGTGGCAGGAAAAAGCACAAGGACCATTTTGAAATTAGGGGCAAGGATTGAGCTGTTCCAGGTTTTACATTGTAAATTTGGTCACCTTGAACCAGACAGATATTTAACATGAATCTGCAAATTCTTATAAATGTGATTATAGCATTTCCTATCCTTCCATTCAAACATAAAGTCCACATGAAACAATTATATTTATTTTTTCAGTGATTACTACTTCTAAAGTTTGGAGATTTTTTATCAGTTTGCAACTGTAAAGACATTGCTGCCAGTCAAGTTGTATTAGTACATATACATACACTGCTGGCCAAAATCTTAAGGCCAATGAACATAAAGAAAAAATATTCATTTTGCATTGTTAGACTCAACCACTTATTTGAGTAGAGCTTTGAAAGATGACAATAAGAAAATAAAAATAAACAACTTTTTAGCATTTAATAGGGAAAATGTGAACACTATGAAATTAGCCTAAATACTAGCTGGTAAAAAGTTTAAGGCCATACCAAAAAGAAGTCCTAAACAGGGTAGGAAATGCCCAACAAGAGGTCTCAGTAGTGAGTTGCATAGCCGTCATTGCAAATAACTGCAAGCATTTGCTTTGGCATGGTTGATATAAGGGTTTGCAGAAGGCTGGCTGGAATGTTATTCCAAGTGGTGAAGATGGCTTCACGAAGATCATGCACTGTTTAGAATTGATGTCCATTTCTATAGACTTCCCTTGCCATCCACCCCCAAACATTTTCAATGGGGTTCAGTTCGAGCAAACACACCGGATGGTCCAAAAGAATTACGTTATTCGCCATGAAAAAGTCCTGCTGAAAGATCCAGTCATTTCTAAACAAGCAAGGGCCTTCAGTCAATAAGGATGCTCTCTCCAACATGCCAATGTAGCCAGCTATTATTTGACGCCCCTGTATAACCTGAAGCTCTATTGTTCCATGGAACGAGAAAGCACCCCAGATCATGATGGAACCTCCTCCACTGTGTAGTGTAGAAAATGTCTCTGTTGGGATATCCTTATCGTGTCAGTAATGTTGGAAGCCATCTGGACCATCCAGGTTGATTTTTTTCTCATCAGAGAACAAAACCTTCTTCCACTTTTCTATGTCCCATGTTTGGTCGTGTAAGCAAAGTTTAACCAAGCTGTTTCATGAAGTGGAAGGAGGTGTGGCCTTTGAAGACGTTTACAGTTTTTAAAGCCTTTCTCTAGTAGATGCCGTTTTATTGTTCTTGAGCTGCATTCAGCATCCATAAGGGCCTTAATCTGGTTCAACGATCGACTGGTGTCTTGCTGGACAACCAGTCGAATCCTTTTGCTCAACACTTGCAAAATTTTCTTGGTATGACCACTTGAAATTCTCGTTCCGTATCCCTCAGGGTCTGTTAAGAAATTTGCAACAGCAGTTTTACTACGCCCAATCTCACCAGCAATGGCACGTTGAGAGACACCTTGCTTTTGCAGCTCGACAATTCTGCCACGTTCAAACTCTGTCAACTTTTTAGCCTTTGCCATGTTTTTACCCAATGTAACACAGGTGATGTCAGTGGGAGATGTTGATGACGCTAATGCTTGAAACACAAATGACTAAATTTCGTTACCTGTTTACCGATTAATGCTTTGTTTAAGTATGGTCTTAAACTTTTGATCAGCTTGTATTTAGGCTATTTTCATAGTGTTCACATTTTCCCTATTAAATGCTAAAAACATGTTTTTTTTATTTTCTTTTTTTTTTATTTTTATCTTTCAAAGCTCTACCCAATTAGTCTCACAACGTTGAGTCTAACAATGCAAAATACAAATGTTTTCTTTATGTTCATTGGCCTTAAGATTTTGGCCAGCAGTATATGTTTCGTAGTTCACACACTTGACCTTTGCTTTTGTTTTCTTCATCTACTAACCATAACCATCAAAGTAACCAGTGTTCTTTAACTAATTATTTTCCATAAAGTGGTACTACTTTTTAAATATAAATATTTTAAATTCCCAAATAAATTAGAAATTTCACCCTTTTCTACTCATGGTAATAAGGTTTTACTATTAAATTTTGGTATTCATTTTGAAGTGCTCTGCTATTTTTATAACAACTTTATAAAGAAGTAAAAATAAAAAATATTGTATTTTTAATGAATTTTTTTGTTATGGATAAAACATTGGCAATTGCCTACTTTTTGTCAAAATATTGCCACTAACAGTAATAATTTCATGATTTTAGATTAATTAATTTATATCATCAATATGTTTTGGACAAGTTTTCAACAGTTAACATGACTGTAATTGTTTTTAAACATACAATATTTGTTGTTTCCTTTTAATGAATAAAGCAGTTAAACTTTTGGATGTAAATCACCATGAAAAAACTCTGGTTCCCTTCTGTTTCCTTGGTAATGTTTCAACCAAATATCCTTTTCCTATCTGTTAACAACAAACTACTTGATTTGGCATGCTTTTCATTCTATTCTTGTGTATTGTTTCTTTCAAAATACCTAAAATATTTTGCTCTAAATGTCACCAAGAAAGTAAAAATCAACCTTAGTTTTTAAGATGGTCTGTTTTTATTTTATCAACTTTATAATTCTGTAGTTATTCATTCTGTTAATGAATGTATTTATTTAAATTTACTTTTGACATAGAACTGTGTAAAGAACAAAGCAGTCGCTTCAGTGTTGGCTGTAAGAAACGTGTCCGAACAAGAAGCAAAGTCAGCAGTTGAACGTGTATTTAATCGATGTTACAATGATCTTGAACCTGTGGGTCGACGACTTAGAAGAAATTCATTGGATATGGAAAAAGCATATAGACAGCGTTTTCACTATGGATACATTGATTAATGTATGAAATAATTAGGAACACTGTTTTTACCTTGTAACTAGTGATATTACTATATTGTTACACTTATATATGATGTAAAAAGTAGTACTCTAAAAGTGTTGGAAAACTCTTGAACTGAAGGGAAATCTTTGTTATCCTACAATTTTGTGCAGAACAAGAAACATCATATATATTTCTTGTTTGGTAACATACAGCTTTACTATACCAAGTTTACATGAATTACATAGAAACCTGTAACTTTCTATAAGAGAACCAGGTCCTTATTTGTTATAAACAAATCATTATAGATGACAATACGATCATTTGTCATTGTGTGTGTCAAATTCTAGGAAAGAATGTTACAGTTCATAAAGTTCGTAAGTAAACCTGTAGAATAAATTCTATATATTTTAAACATTCATGGATAACTGTACATTTCATATCATCCTTGAACACTTACAGAATTGACATCATTGAAGAATTAAAATGGCCTGTCCCATATAAAATAGTATAATTGGATGGAAATATATTCAATTAATTGCCTTAACTACCTGTGGTCCAAATTCATATGTAAACATTTCTCATATACTAGTAGTTATATTCTGTTTTCACACAGCATGTCAGTAACTTGCTATGGACCAAACTCATGTAAACATTTCTCAGATACTAGTAGTTATATCCTGTTTTAACACAGTGTGTCAGTAACTTGCTATGGGCCCAATAATTCTTGATGGCGAGAAATCCACTTGAAATTAAAATATATGTCAGTAACTTACTATGGAAGGAAACACATACTAAAAATCGATTTAAAAAAGGCCAAGTAAGCAAATGAAACTTGATATAAGTCAGTTTTAGACCCCCATTGACATAGCACTATGTCTGTAGACTAGCATCTCTAGAAACTGGGTGTTGGTATCTCTGGTTGGTGGAGCACAGGTAGTTTTGTACTTAATTCAAACAAGTTAGTTTTAAAATTTGAACTTGGCATGCATATATATATCATGAACCACTACAGTGGTCCATGATAAGGTTCGCTCATTTGTTCTTTATTTATTATCGTTCTATTATTCTACAGCAAAGAAATGGCTTTGAGTATTGTAACAAATCCTTGGCAGTATTACTAAATGTATCATCGCACGTTGTATAAAGTAGTTATAAATTTATTTGGCTATCTAGCAAATAACAGCAGCTGTACAGCCGTTGACACTCAATCATTTTAATGTAGTCTGTGGTTTACATGGAGCCTTATATTTTAATAAATGCATATATATAGATATGTGTAGGCTCTGAATGTAATTTAATATAATATTTATATAGCAGACACGATACGTATACCACAGTGAAAACATGGACTGTGAATTTAACGTACATAAAAGTTTTATTGGTTTTAACAGCGGGTTTTCCATAATTCAGTTGTGCAAATTTCAAAAATAATATTTTTTCTAACATGTTTTTTGCGTATATAGAAAAAAAAAATGTTAGTTAGATAAAATTATTTTATTTACCACAATGAGTATTTTGTAAATTATTGTGTATGTTTCTCGTGGGTTCTAGAACGATCGATAAGACTCACGTCGCAATTGGTCTAGAGAAATCTATAGCCAGTAGTTGTAAATATTTTAAGCATAACGAAATGCTATCCCATTTCGATGAAAATGATTCACTTATGCTAAAGTACTTATGACATTTTGTGAAAATATGTACATAATAGAGGAAAATTAATGTGATTTACAGATTCAACATACAGAAATTACTGTAGAACATATAACAATTTCAAGATAAAACTATCGAGGGCTTGTGTTATTAACTAATTATTATAACTGTTCTGGTGTTGCTTATCATCTGTTTATGTAAAAGAGTCTTTTCCTTTTTGGACAAAACACTGCTAATAGGATAACCGTTTTTACCACAGGGTGATCGATATTGTCCATGTTACACAGACTTTTAGGCTGTCTCCTACCATAGACATCTTTAAGTCATAGTTTAAAAGATAACACCAAGCTCAATTTCGAGCACTGGATAAGTGAGCACGACGATGACTGAAAATAAATGTGGAATTATACCCAACACTGTGTGATCGCAATTTTAATGTAATCATTCGACAATTGTTAATAAACACGTTTTGACATTGTAGATGGGTAATGTTACTGTAAAAGGAAGTCTGGCCAGCTGCAGCACTAGATATGAACATTAGCCAACATGCTTCGCATGTGTGTACACGTATAAAACTTGGCTGAACATCATTCTAGTCTAGTGCATTGATCCCACCAGGTCAGTGTTTTCGGACCCTCCATGTAACTATAGGGTTATTCATGATGTTGGAAAAACACGTAGGTTCAAGAAGTCTTGATAGAAATGAATTAGAAACTTAGCGCTTTCCAAAGGTGGACCTTTAGGGACAAACTGGGAGGAACATGAACCCAATTCATATACATATATTATTATTTCCTAATATAAGTATTTTAGGTTATTCAACGCCTAAGTACCTACAAAAACACTTAACCTTTATTAATGGACACCCCATCTTGTCAAAATCCATCACTGAAGCTAAAATAAACGATGTCATTGCTATGACCAGTTGTCTTCCTAAATTTGTCAGATTTCTGATAATTCACTTTCATACCAAAGACCTGAAACAATCTGATAAGACTCTTTCTCAAAACGTTATAATACATTAGCACATATCTTCAGTCTTAGACCACACATTAAACTGGTTATTTCTAGTGTAATGTATATACGTGTGAACAGACACACTTTCACTGATTACAACACAGTAATTAACTGGAAAACAAAATTCAACATTTTAATGAATTAACCAAACACCTATGTAGACTTAACCCCAACTTGTCTTCATTAACCACATAGACTTAATACAACTCACTAATTTTCTTGCACAAGATGGACTTCACCTCAACTTTTCTGGTATTTTTATCCTGGTCTTAAACTTCAAGTACTTTATTTACTGTAACAGCCTTCCACTCATTTTTTCTTCTAAATCATCTCCTATTCCTACTTCTAATAGTTCTTCTACTGTTCCCTGTCCAATTTGTATATTTCTCCCTATCTCAGAAGCGACCAATGTCTCTCACAATAATACCTCTATCACTAAATCTACCCAATCAAAAATACATTCATTATCTCACAATAATCCTTCAAGTTCTACTAGAGGGCTAAACACAAATCACACTTCCTTCAAAACATCACATTCACAAATAGCATCATTCGGCTTTCTTATGCTTCTGTTGTTCATTCTTGTTTACCCACAAACACTTCCTCTCCCTTTTCTCCAAAACCACACCAAATTACTACTACTGTAAACGCCACATGCTACCTACTACAAAATTCACCAGTCGATCAGTCTTTGTAGAATTACCTTCATCAGAACACAGAAGTCTTTTATCTGTTAGCATACTATCAGAATGACCAGCAATGCACTCCACCCTCTGAAGAAGATAATTACTTCTTTCTTCCTTCCTTTAAACTTAACCATCTTCTATTCTCACGTTTGCAATGACTTCTCACAGCAGTGTCTGTCAACATTTAGCATGAGCCAAACAGCAAATTACTCAATTATAGTAGAAAACAACTATTTGAAAAATTTAGAAAACTCACTGAGAAACACATAAAACATTATTAACATGCTAAGTCGCTAGTGCATAACATAAAAAACAAAACATACCTCAATCTCTCACATTAAAAGCACCGATAACAATAAGAGCACAGAATCAAAACTTCTGCAAAAAATAGCAACAGATCCTTGAAAATATATGTTTAAAACTCATGAATATCACTGAAATCTTCTGTCGATATTCTATATAAAGAAATTTTCCATTATTATCATTTGCACAACAATTCGCTGAAAGAAAAAAAGAACAATAAAACTTACAAAAAAAATTACAAATGAAACTAATATATTCTTTTTTAAAAAGAATAGCAAAAATCAGATTTCTAGCAGTAACACCAATTTAAGTTTTTGTTTGTTTTATTTTTGCACAAAGCTACTAGAGGGCTAGCTGTCCCTAATTTAGTAGTGTAAGACTAGAGGGAAGGCAACTAGTCATCACCACCCACCGCCACCTCTTGGGCTACTCTTTTACCAACGAATAGTGGAATTGATTGTATTATTATAACGCCCCCACGGCTGAAAGGGCGAGCATGTTTGGCGCGACGGGGATGCGAACCCGCGACCCGCAGATTACGAGTCGCAGGCCTTAACACGCTTGGCCATGCCGGGCCCAACAACACTTCAAAAAAAGCAAACACACTTCGAACACCATAATATTAAGCAGTCTACCAGAAACTATTAAAATCTCCATATCTCACAAGGAACAGCCTAAAAAGTCGTTTGAAAAGACTTTGTACTCTAATACGCATAAGCCTTCTCAAACTAATAAATTTGTTGAAAATAACAGCGACCTTATAAAATGTACAAATGACAATTAACACTCTTGACATATCTCTAACATTGTTAATCTTTTAGACATAACTTTTTCTGAAGCAGAACTCGGTCTCCTTAGTAAAGGTCTAAAGGTCTCAACTTATGAACCGGATAACAACTATATTAATGAGCCCGAACTTCTTTCTGACTTTCATGAATTCTCTAGAAAGTTAAGACTTCGCGAATTTTTTTTTCATAACAAACTCCAACCAACGAAAAATCAACATATACCGAACTTTAAAAAAATGTTTTTATGAAAACCCCCACTAAACAGAAAATCACATTTAAAGAGCTATATTAAAGCTGTAGAAAATGACATAATATAGGATTACAATGTAGTAGCTATATATACGTATATATTCTACACGTATTTATATAACGTGATATGTTGATCAACGTGTATCATACATTCTCTATTACTGTTTGTTTGTTTCTTTTAAATTTTCGTGCAAAGCCACGCGAGGGATATCTGCGCTAGCCGTCCCTAATTTAACAGTATAAAATTAGTGGAAAGGCAATTAGTCATCACCACCCACCGCCAACTCATGGGCTACTTTTTTCTAAAGAATAGTGGGAATAACCCTCACTTTATAATGTCCCCACAGCTGAAAGGGCGAGCATGTTTGATAGGACGGGGATTCGAACCAGCGACTCTCAGATTATGAGTCGAGCGCCTTAACCCACCTGGCCATGACGGATCTTATTGAAATAGTAATACGTAACGTGCATAACGTAGTAAATCGGAGACTAGTGCGACATTAATTACATTAAGAAACAATCGGTGTACAGAGAGAGAGACAGACCCGTAATCAAAGATACGGTATTCTCCAAACCTCAAATTAGTTGGCCTTAACTAACTGCTCTCAGAGAAATCCATGTGCTAGAAGATACCAAACAAATTATACCCCTATCAATACTACTGATTTAAATAAGAAAAGACAAAAGCCCAGGGGCTGCTCTTTGAGGAACATAAGTGGAAAAGGTCCACTTTGTTGTTGTTTGGTGAGATAGAAACGAAAATTAGTTGCAATGTTCCGTCTCTAAATATTCAGAAATATCAAGAAGTAACATAACGATTACGCTTCAAGTATCTTTTGCAATTAACTAGTTTCAAAACGATAAAAAAATTTAAGTCATTTGTGCTATTATTATCGGCTTCTAAAGCCCAAAATTTATATAATGGGATTTTGGCGCGATTATGATCGTATATATAGTAGTGGGTTTTCATTCATCAAGGATAAATCATTATCTGCCTTTGATGAAAAAGTCTACTTTTGAAATCACTTATTAGGTTTCTTTTCTAACATTTTTCTGTTCATTCTTCGGGTTTTTAATATCATGATCATAAGTGTAGAATTCTTTTATTTTTAGTTGAAATAAAACTTCAATAGGATATTGTATTACTTTGACCATTTATACGTAGTGTGAAACTTGTTAGGACCAATAATAGTAACTAAAAAAGTAAAGAATGTTATTGTTTTGCAAAAAAAAATGTAATATAATCTTCACAATATTTATCGAAAGAGGACAGCACTATCTACACAGGTAACAATTTTGACAAAGGTCTGAACTGCAATATATAATTTGTGTGCTTGTGATTTCCGTTTGGTTTGTATAATGGCGGTGTATCATTGTCCCGATGCTAAAACTCTTCAGGAACTGAAAGATATAGCTAACAAACTTCGAATCCATAGTATAAGGGCCACTAATGCAGGGAAATCTGGGTAAGTTATTTCCATATATGTATATTTCTGATTATACCGTCAAAATATAATTTTAAATCCAAACTCTTAAGTCTCGTGGGCCGTTGTTCATTTGCTGTTTCACTAACACTAGTGTATACAGTGATACATCATACAGTGACAGTTAACATTCACAGCTGTACTTACATCAAAGCAGAGTAATAACTAAAAGCAAAAGTCATTATGTCATTGTTACTTAGTCACATTCAGAGTTAGTGGCACTTGTATAACTGAGACTACGAGAGTGAGACTGCAGCAGGAGACAATTATTTTTTAAAAATCGTTTATTGAGTTGCGCAAATAAATGCCAAATTAGTTTCATTTATAACAAATGCAAGATAATCCATGTAGGTTATTGTAATTTGAATTATGACTGTACTTTGGATGGGAATAACATTAACAATAAGTGTCATGAAAGAGAGTTATTTTGGTGTAATAGTTAATCAGTCTCTAAAGTCATCCAACTTTGAAGCAGTGTGCTGTTCCAAGTTGTAGGGCAAATAGAATTTTAGGTTGTATCTACAGAAGTATTGAATACAAGTCTAAAGAGGTTATAATTTCATTGTACAAGTCATTTGTTAGGCCACATTTGATATATTGTGTTTAACCTTAGGCTCCTTACCTTAAGAAAAACATTGAACTGATGGAAAGTGTGCAGAGAAGGTTTACTAGAATTGTACCTGCAATGGAGGATTGAAGCTGAAATCTCTTATGTTGTTTTATTGGGAAAAAAGCAGTTATGGGATATCTGATTGAAGTGTTTATGATTACAAAGATAGTGTTGTTGATGTGTCATTTTTCCCCATATCTAAGAGTGAAAATAGCAGTATTAGGGGACACAAGTATAAATTTTGGCAGGGTAGGAGTCATCTTCAGTTACGTTTGTTGTTTTTTTCTAAAAGGGTGGTTGACTTATAGAATGATTGCCTTCAAATGTTGTAGAAGCAGTAAATTTAAATGAGTTTAAGAAAAGCTTGATAACTATATCAATGAGAGAGGCTGACTAAGTGTTTATTTGTTGTTGTTTTGTTTAAAGTTAATTTAGTTTAGAGTGTGAACCAGTAGGTTGTCCTTAAATGTTATAAGTTATATTATCAATGTGTATGTACTATATAATATTCTGCATTTATGGACCTGTCACCATAGTGATTGGATGCTAATTTTGCCATAGTATGTTAGATGTTGAGAAGCTGGTAAATGTTTGTAGTTATTTAGTGACAATAACTATAGTTGCTGTTTTTTTAAATTTAAACTACAAACAATCTACTATTACTATTATTAATGAAAATCAAAAAAAATTCAGCTTTTATATTTACAAAGTTTCTGTTTTTAAATTGTGTACTGTAATCACTTTGAATGTGTAGCTATATAAACACTAACTATAACTAATATTACTGTCATCCTTGGGTGTGTGTGTGTGGGGGGGGACTCATTAGATATTGTTTCCTGATTCATGTGCAGAACATATAAATTTTGTCAGTTGTGTTTTCCAGTTAGTTAAAAATGTTGTAGATTAAACAGTAAATTTACATTGAGATGTCAAATGTGATAATGCTTTGTTAATATTGAGAAACTAAAGCGAGGTCTATATAACCTCTGATTTTTCTCTAAATATATGTATAGATTTGTAATAATATCATGTGTATTCTCTTACTTAGTGGGAGCTTTTGAATCCATTAATATGTTCTTTTAACATATCACATGGACAGAGGGGACCATCTGTCCTTCTTACCCAACTTTGAGAAAAATAGCTTTAAACTCTTTTTAAGGAAATCATTGATTCTTTTCATAAACTCTTGTAAAGTTCTGCACTCTGCTGACAGTACACTCACTCTTTAGAAACAAAATTACATTCATTAGGTTCTAGCCTTTCTTTTTCCAAATATTGTGTCCTCTTGTATTTAGAGTACAGTACAAAATAATCAGAGGCCTTCATCTTATAGAACTCTGGGTAATCTTATTACTCCACTTGTTTCAAGAGAAAATAAGGGATATTAATTTACCCCAATAAAATAACCCTTATGTTTCCTCATTCATCCTTGTAGTCCTCATCCAAATCCTTTTCATTAAGCCAATCATTTCTAAAGAAAGGAGACTAACAGTTTCGACCAGTATTTAATACACCCATAAAATACTAGCAGTACAGTACTGCTTCAATGACTTTAGTAACTTCCATCAGATCCTTTTCATCATTTCTTTTACTGAGTGGTTTTTCCATTTATATTAAACATGTGATCCAAGCTATGATAAAAATACATAGCCTTGCCTTTTTTGTGATTAGAGTTGTTTACCAAACATTTGTACATTTAATCAATTGTTTGGAGTCATTGTATGGTACATTAACATCCTTGATACAGTTAAAAATATTCAAGTCTTTAACTGTCATCAGCAAACTCTATTACTTTTGTAATTATTCATGTATCAGTAACTTTAAGTGAAGCCAAAGTCCAAAGCTCTGACCCTTGACTTCATACATACACACATATATAATTGAATGGAGTACTAAATTCTCTTCATTTAAAATGTAAAATGTTAGAGTATTAGTGTAATTTCAGTTACTTTAAATGTGTAATTTAGTTTCTCATAAGTACCTTTGACAGTAGATTTATTACTTTACTGACTGAGAACTACAGTATCTTGTGAAGTTGCAATTAAAGGAATAGTTTCATGTTATTGATGAAAAAACTTGTAACTAGAAAAGTAGACTTTGATGGTACAACTTCAAGACAATTATACTTTACTAGTTAGTAATCTTAGAGTAGGCCCAGCATAAGTCGTACAAAATGTGTGATATATAAATGTAAGTTGTATAGTTTTTTAATAGAAAATTTAACAAACAATTATAACACTGTCATATGTACTCCATTAAATGACTTCAGCAATGTTGTAGATGTCCTAGATTTTGTTTATTAGTGAATATTATGAAGTTATTGTACTTGTACACACACGTCTTTCAGATCAGATAATTCTTTCTCTTATAATATCCAAGTTAGAGATTGTGAAGTCTCTTGCTGACTTTCAGGCATTTGGATACACCAAGTTATGTCAGTATTCCAGGAAAGGATTTTAGGAGTAGCTAGGAGTTTGAAGAACAGACTCGCCAAGAAGGGAAGGGATTTCCCTTGGAAACTTCCTTTTCTAACTACGTTACTATGATCTGCGTTTCAAAACCACACCTGTAACAATGTACATGTGTGTTTGTGTGTCTGTACATATTTATGTACGTGTATAATGTATTTGTAAATAGGCATTTTGCTAAGCACCGGTATCGTAGAAGTGACCGATAAGAGTGTTTCATATCGTGTTCACACTTATTTAAATTAGTCATAAGGAAATCATTAAGAGTTCTTTTACAAAAAGAAGAGAAAATGTTTGTAAGAATGTAATATTCAAAGTATATTTTCTCAGGTACACGAAACAAGTTATTCATGTAACTAACTTGTTCTGACTAAACAAATGCTGAACAGAAAAAAAGTTTCCCATTCCTTAGAATTTTAAGAGTAGCTGTTTGTTTTTTTTTTCCTTTCATTTTTGTTTTACCTCTAATTATCTAAAGAATCCGGATATTTTCTGATTTATCTATGGTTATATATATTATATATACAACGTAGCAACGCTCTCTGTGGAGTATATTGATAACCTTGCTGTAAGGTTGTTTAAATTGTTAGCTGTTTCATAAGAATTAACGTCTGCCATAAACCGGCACGAAAACACACACAAGTAATATTCTGTGACGAATCGTATGTATACTGAAGTACAAGGTTAAGATTTAGTTAATTTTATGAACAAATCATAAAACTAAATAGTGTAAAGCTTTAATTGAAAAGTTTGATTTACAGAAAAAATTAGTTTTCGGCGTTATAAGATTATGTAATAAAAATACCTGAACTGAATATTTAAAAACAAATTTTGTACGCAGTGGATAACTGTAGGTACACATTTTTTTATTGAAGTTGCAAATTAAAATCAAGTGTAAACTTTCGAGTAACTGAAATATAATGATATAAAACAGTTATTGGACACTATTGCTAACGGTATTCATTGCTAGAATATTTTTTTTCTGTTCACAGGATTCTTTCTTAATGTGGATATTATACTGGTGTACAACATAGCGTATCTTCAGTCTTGTTAAATAAATAAAAAAAAACTTTATGATTACGTTCCTATGGTGTCTGCAATGTTAAAGAAATCAGCAACCAGCAACTTTCTGGTTGATGTTATATATCTTTGTTAAATAGTTTTACGTTCAATAGTATAAAATATTAAACTTGCACCGTCTTTAACGGTAGCTGTTTGGCGTTTAGTTATAGTTTTTATAATCTTTTTTTTTTCTCTCTCTCTCTCTCTGCCTCTAAAAATATATATATTCATTTTTTTTTTTCTTGGATATTCTGCTCGTCGAACGAGTTTGGTCAGTATGTCTTCATGATGTCTCCATGTTATTGTAAGGAGTTTGGTCAGTATGTCTTCATAATATTAGGTTGAGGAATAATTCGTGAGCGTTTTTAAATAATTTCATTCAAGCATTACATGCAAGACTATACAATACTTCAATGCATGAACACATTACACCCAAAACATTTATTATGATACTTTATTTCATGTAATACCTAGGTATATAGTATGCATTGTTTTAAACGAAATTGCAAGAAATTAAATGCGAAAAGCAGATGGTGTCGAAAATGCTCGATTTTGTCCACTTGACATTCCATTTAATGAGCTGAAAATGAAAGCAAAAATTAAAGACATATGAAAATCAAACACACCATCTATAAGAGCAAAAAATTATCCACCAAATGACATGAAATATTTTGCGAAAGCGTTTCATTTATGAATATATTTTTTAACTTGAAAAAACGCTCACGAATTATTCCTCAACCCAATATTTCCTTGTTATTATAGGGAGTTTGGTCAGTATGTTTCCACGATGTTTCTCTGTTTTGGAGTTTGTGTTTTTTGCACGAATTTTATGACCAACACACGTCCCGGGTGTTTGTGTATTTCTTTTTAGTGCCCCCCGCTAGTACAGCGGTATGTCTCCGGATTTACAACGCTAAAATCAGGGGTTTGATTCCCCTCGGTGGGCTGAGCAGATAGCCCGATGTGGCTTTGCTATAAGAAAAACACACACACACATTTCTTTTTAGTGGTTGTAAATAATATATATATATATATAGTTTTTGTTTTTCACCGCCAGGCTGTATTGAGTACGTTCTATATACTCTCGCTTGGTTTTTTATCTTATCGTCACTGAAGTGGCCTTTATTTTTAGTTGTTTTGCCATCGGGAGAGACAAGGTAATATTTGAGAGGGTTATGATCAGTGTTTGTATATACATTTTATACAATCGCTTATTAATATGAAGTAGTTTCTTAATTCTATGTTTCGAAGAACTTTTGAAAAAAGAAAGAAAATGTAATAATATTAAGTGAAATGTGACGTCACTTTGCTGTGCTCCCGTTTCAGTTCATATTCTTCCGATCAAACTGGTTACCTATAAATGGCTGTCTATAATGAACTAACTGGTTACTATAGTAACAGAACTGTTCACAATGTTACCTTTTATTGTTCTGCGCGTTCCATTCGGTTTTCCTCTTCCCACAACAAGTTAACGGATGCAGTAATCAAGCAAATAGGTCAGATTGATAGAATTAAATCATCTAGATTAAATACATGTAGTCCGACTAGTGTTTCAGTCATCCTCAAGTTAAATTATTTTACAAACTAGTGAGGTATTTAAACTAAGTAACTGTTGTGTGTGCTAAATTTGGTAAACTTAATTTACGAACGGGTAGTTAATTTAGACGGAGGAAAAATTGTTTTAAGGAAATAGATTTTTGTTTGCTTAGAATTGTACATCCGAAATGCCCAGATTTTGCCCCTGTTTTCCCATTAAAATTAAACGAGGATATAAAGTGGATGAGGCCTTGGAGAAAGACCATTTAAAGGATATTGCCAATATACTTAGAATTGATTCCATACAATCTACTAATGCAGCAGGAAGTGGGTAAGATCATTATATATTTGGTGGCAAACATGCAATATACACTATTGTTTATTTTCCTGATTAAGTTCTGTTGAGTTTAATTTTTAAACGTTAATGTATTGAAACTACCCAATGTCGTAACTGGTGCACATATTTCTGCTTTCCTCACCGATACTAAACTACAATCATTTTACATTAAATAACCTAACTCTAGTAATGACCAACTGAAGAACTGATTTCAACTGTTTTCATGATGCATGATTAGTCTTACAGTTTTTGAATTAATAGTGTGTGTAAAATTTATCTGTTTCCATGGTGTTTAGTTGCACATCTGCCAAAGATTAGCTCAATATCTCCAATAGCTTCTGATTTACAGCCCTGTAAAATTTAGTTCATTTTCTTTTATTTTTGACAAATTCATTTTCGGGCAACTTTGGCTGCTTAAAGCTGCAAGAGTAATGGTGGTAGAAGGCTGAAATTTGCTACACCGACTGAATTAATCTCACAGAATTCAAAAATGGTCTCAAACCAAGTTTATCTCTCTTAGGATTTGCATAGTGAGGCTGTAAAATCACCTGAAAACCTAAAATTGTAAAAGACATTGGTTTATGTAATAAGCCATAGCTCTAAGACTTAATATGATACAAAGCTGAATTTTGTTTTCTAATTTCCTATAACATATCAGTTGATAAATCAGCAACTGTTGTAATTAAGTCTGCTAGATCTCCTGTAAAAAAATGTAGCTGCATGCAACTTTTTATGATTTAGCCAAAAATACCTGTCAGAATTTTATGAATCCCACTGGAATATTCTAGCCAGCCTTTCACAGTGTTAAATAATAAAGTTGTAAGAAACAAGAAAGGATTAATTCATTTCTGAACAAGTTTATTGGCATAACTAGATAGATCACATAGCAATGCAAATATATTGTGTATGCATTACAGTTATGCAGATATGGCTGAGTTTAAGATTCATAATATAATAAATACAAAGGTAAATCAGACACAAAAAGTACAATGCTACAACAGGGGATAACTGAGAAAGATTATAGTCACACCAAACTGCAATAATCGTGACAATGAAATGTTTCAAAAACTGCTTTGTTCAGACAACTTGAATAAACTTCTGAAATTTGAGTTTGATTATGCTGAGATCTCTTTGACTTAGAACATAGTGACGAGCACTACTGCCTTGCATGATAGGTGCGATTATCAGACAAAGAATATGTTGAAAAGGAATCCAGCTTGCATCTTTATGTGACCTTGCAGGCCATGAGAACAGTTCGTTTCTTGATTTCTTCATAAATGACACCAACATATTGGAATGTTCATCTGATCTATCTTTTATGTTTCCCACATACCATTCATGATTGTATAAGCATGCCACATATTTCCCTGACTGATAATTGTCATTGCTATCATTAGACCCTATTTGAGCTGCTGCAGCATCACTTTCACTGTTACTACCAACAGTTACAACTGTGTACACATCATCATCTGATAGCCTTCTCACATACAATTTGTTGGTAGTGTGGGGAATAAAGCTATGATGTGACCTAATACCTGCCACAGGTTTGCCTTTTTCATAGCACTTACGTAGATCAAACTTTACACAATTCTGCAGGAGTGATTCCTGATTGACAAGAAAGAACTGAATGCCCTGAATGTGGTCATTTGCCTAATGGTACATATCAGAGACACTTAAACTTTTATAATTTATTATTTTACACAACCTTGAATTTTTTGTAGATCATATTCAGAGATGTAAGAATATATGGTAAAAATCTGAAAAGGCTGAATAACTGGTGACATGGTCAAACTGTGGCTTGAAGTAGGGCTATTTTTAGCTAAATCATAAAAAGTTGCATGCAACTACATTTATTGCTGATTTATCAAATGATATGTTGTAGGAAATTTGAAAACAAAATTTAGCTTTGTATTATATTAAGTCTTGGGGCTATGGCTTATTACATAAACCAATGTTTTTTATGATTTTGGGTTTTCAGGTGATTTTAGAGCCTCACTATGCAAATCCTAAGAGAGATAAACTTGGTTTGAGACCATTTTTGAATTCTGTGAGATTAATTCAGTCGGTGTAGCAAATTTCAGCCTTCTACCACCATTGCTCTTGCAGCTTTAAGCAGCCAAAGTTGCCCAAAAATGAATTTGTCAAAAATAAAAGAAAATGAACTAAATTTTACAGGGCTGTAAATCAGAAACTGTTAGAGATATTGATCTAATCTTTGGCGATGCTTCATTATATGGGTAGATGAACACATGAGAATTTTTCAAGGCATTCTGAGGGTGTCACCTGTAAACCTTTCCAAAATCTGAATAATTTGACATGGAATGACCCATTTCTTTGTGTTTAGTTTTGCATTTACAAAGGCCACATGAGTGTGTTGTTTTTGTACTTAGTTGCTTATGTTTAAAGGCACAACTGTGTGTTGTCTTTGTGTTTAGTTGTGCATCTGTAGAAGCACAACAGTGTTGTTGTCTGTGTTTAGTTGTGGGCCTGTGAAAGGGACAAGTGTTTCTTTTTATGCAAGGTTCTGTGATATATATTTATGGTAATTTTTTGGAGGTGTTGTAGCTTTAGAAATAATGAGGTAGTTCCACACAGCAATTGTTGCTTTCTTTTACCCATTGAACTAAGAATATGTACATAATTAAAAGAATTCACAGATTTAGGGCATTTGGTCCCATTAGAATAATTTTCTGTTTTTGCCAATTTTACAAATTTTGAAAGCACTTTTTTTGCATAAATAATTTATCATAATATACTTTTCTTTTTCTTTTCATGGTAATTTGTTTGATATTTTTATTTTTACTTTTAATGATGACTTAAAGTTTAATTTAGTAATATCTGTTGTGCATTTCTTTCAACAGGCACTTGCAGTCCATTAAAGTTCCTAAATCTACTGTGGTTATAAATGTTTTATTTAAGGTCATTGATCAATTCTTAAAAACTGAGTTTTGGAGCAAAATGCAGAATGTGGTTACAGGGATTCCTTTTAGCACACTAAATGTGGAGAAGATTATTTCAGATAGTTCTATTATTCTGGCTTTGTGGGCATTTACTGCAATGGAAACATTTATTTCAAGAAACTTGCAAGATTGATATGTTTAATGTTATCAGTTGTTTCATTGAGCAGTTAACAGTTGTACAAGTATATCAGTAAAATATTAAAATTAGGCTTATGTATTCTATACTACATCTTAAGGTGTTCTGATGGGACAGATCTCTGACTGAATCACATTCTGTAGCATCTTCTATTTTTAAAAAGGTGGACTTAAAAGAAAACTTTGAGACAAAATATACATTAAGTTTTCAATTGTTTTAAAGATTATTAGTTTTTGACTAACTTTTCATACATCAATTTTTAATCTATATTATACCATGTTTGTTTCTAAAGACATCCATCATCATGTTGCTCCATGGCAGAAATCATGTCAGTTCTGTTCTTCCACACATTGAGATATAAAGTTTCAGAGCCCAGAAATCCATCAAGTGACCGGTTTGTCCTTTCCAAGGTGAGGGTTATTCTTTGTTTTAGAGACAAGTGATTTGGGCCACTCATGGACTAGTACTAAATTGAGGGTTATTCTTTGTTTTAGAGACAAGTGATTTGGGCCACTCATGGACTAGTACTAAATTTATTGTGACCAGTCTTCTTCAAAGACATTTTCTCCTTACTACAAAAATAGTAAATTCAGTAATCTTGTGTAACTTACCTTAATTTACCTTGAAAATATTACAATATCTAAATATGTATCACTAACACCTTGGTTTCCATGTAAAACTAAAGCTTTCACTAATTATATTATAATTACTTAATGAACTTCAAATGTGTTTGATATTAAAAAAAAAGGATTTACTAAAAACTAGTATTATGACATTTTGTTTGTATAAAAGGAACAACAAAATGTTAAATGTTATTTATGATTGAGCTTTAACTTTTATCTAATTTTATAATCTCATTAAGGGTCATGCTGCACCTATATTGTATGCTGCCTGGGCTGAAGCCGGACTTTTTCCTGTAGATGATCTACTGAACCTGAGAAAAATTGACTCTGATCTTGAGGGTCATCCCACTCCTGTAAGTTAAGTCTGGGTTTTAGACATGAGCTTCAGTAGAAGAGTTTTGTAAGATGATTGGGGAATGTTAGTTGTAACACTCTGAATGAAACCTGTAGTACCTTTTCTAATATCTAGATAGTGAAAACATTGATTTTTCTGTGTGCAGTTGTACTCTTGCATTTACGATAATACAAATACAATATTTAAAATCTTAGATGAAAAACTAATGAAACAAGTTAGCTGTCAAATATTCTCATGATTAAATGGCATTGATTTTGTTTTCTTTCTGTTATTGAGATGCATCGACCTTTGTGTTTTCCAGAGACTGAATTTTGTAGATGTGGCCACTGGTTCTCTAGGTCAAGGCCTTAGCTGTGCTGCTGGTATGGCATACACTGGCAAGTACTTTGACAAGGCCAGGTGAGTCAGGTTTTATAGACTTGCCAGATTTAACATGTTTGTTTTACTTAACTTGAGAAGAGAAGAATGAGGTAATAATAAATGAGTTGTATAACAAAACTTTAACTTCTGCATGTGTAATCTTCCTTGGTTTTTATTAGATAATAGCATTAATCTAACATTGTTGTGTTAAATTGATTATTCATAATATTAATAAAATAAACCAAATTATCCAGAAGATGTTTGGATAACCATCAAAACCTCTCCTTGCTACCAAAGAATTAATAAGCAATTGGTTTTAAACCTTACATCAGTATAATTCTGAAAGTTATAGTTTTAAAATCTGTGTGTATCTACAATTTTATTTTTGATCAGTTATCGAGTATACTGTGTCGTCGGAGACGGAGAAGCAGCAGAGGGATCGATATGGGAAGCTCTTTCGTTTGCTGGCAAATACAAACTGGATAACCTAGTAGCTATCTTTGATATTAATCGTCTGGGTCAAAGTGAACCAACTGCTTTTCAACATGAGATGGAGCTGTATCAGAATCGTCTAGAGTCATTTGGGTAAATTTATTTTTCTCCTAATAAATTAACCTTTAAAATAATATTTCTGTTGAAAATTTGTTTCTAGTCTTCTTGTTGTTTTATTTGCACTTTAGGGCATATTCATCTAAATGGACATGAGGGTTAAGCCCTCTTTTTATTTTTCTTGAAGTTTTAATACATATATTATAGATGGGTACAATGTTGAAGCCCTCAGTTCTTTATTTTCTTGTAGTTTTAATACATTTGTTATAAATGGACATTAAGGTTAAAACTCTATTTTTATTTTTCTTGTAATGTTAATGCAAAATTTCTAAATGGGCATGATGGTTAAGTCCTTTGTTTTTATTTTTCTTGAGGTTTTAATACATATATTATAGATGGGCACAATGTTAAAGCCCTCAGTTCTTTATTTTCTTGTAGTTTTAATATATTTATTATAAATGAGCATCATGGTTAAGCCCCCTGTTTTTTATTTTTCTTGTAATTTTAACGTATTTGTTATAGATGGCATGATGTTGAAGCCCTCTGTTTTTTATTTTCTTGTAGTTTTAATACATATGTTATAGATGGGCACGATGTTGAAGCCCTCTGCAAAGTTTTTCATGAAGCTTCAGCCACAAAAGATAAACCTACAGCTGTCTTGGCCAAGACATTTAAAGGAAAGGGTATACCAGGTTAGTACACGACATTCTTAGGAAAATGTTTCAAAGTTTCTGTGATACACTGTTCTCTGTTTATCATGTATTTAATTAGGGTTTATTTGTGTGAAGGGAATCTTATAACAGGAAAGTTATATATATACGTGTATTTTTTCCAGTACAAATAAGGTTATGAAATAATTAAATAGTCTAGAACAAAAAATATAACCTTAAAAATCAGTAGTGTTAATGTAGCCATAATCCAGATAATTACCTACATGCAAGATAAATGCTGTGTGCATATTTGTGGATAGCTACAATATTATAATTAGGTTCATTCTTGATGTTAGTAAAATAGTTTGCCCCTGAAGAAGAAAGGTCCACCTTTTGAAAACACTCAGCTTGTAGGGTTTTTATTTCACATTATAATTATGAACATTTAGAAATCACACTGTCAGAAATTAAATAAACAAACCAAGTAACTTCAGAAAATGCTTGGATTACATTATAACTATGAATGTATTTGTTACTCACATTACTGTTTAGTAATATAAAGAGTGAGAGAGAATAAACACTAAATATGAAAAAATGTTTTAATATTTTGTATATAAAACAAATAAAATGTTTATTTAATAACAAATTTCTGTGTGTCATCCTTGGGTGGTTTGACATCATGATTGATTAACTTTAAAATATTTGTTTTGCTAGAAATTGAGGACCAAGAAAACTGGCATGGTAAGCCGTTAGGGGACAAGGCTGATGATGCCATTAATGGCATTCTGAAGTCAATATCAAATCAGGGTTGTCCACAGCTCTGTCCTCAAAAGCCTTTGAAGGAAGATGCTCCTGTTATAGATATTTCTAATATCTCGTTATCTGAACCCCCAGCTTACAATATCGGAGACAAGGTAAGTGTACAGTAAAGATAGTGTAGGACTTGCTTAGGGACATGTGGGGGTCCAATATTGGAGACAAGGCAACAAAAAGTATACAATAAAGATAGTGTAGGACTGTTTCATTGCAATAGTTCTAGAGAAATCTATGGCCACTGGTTGTCAACATTTTAAGCACAAAGAAAAATTATCTGATTTCAATGAAAATGATTCATTTACGTAAAAGTACATACAATATTTCATGAAAAATGTGTACATGATAGAGAAAAAAGATATCATTTTTGGATTCATAATACAGGAATTATTGTAGAACATGGAAAAATTCAAGAAATTAAAACCATCGCAGGCTTGTGTTATTAAAACACTTTATTTCTCGAATTTCAATTTCTCCATTTTTTACTTTTCAAACCTAATCATAAGGCTTCAAAAATAATGCTATATATTAGAAATTTGATTTGGTATCTAAAAAGAAGCCCCTATAGATCCCTAAAAATAAATGGGTTTATATAGCTGATAAGGCTATTATTGTGGATGTCTAGTCAAATGTAAACAAAATTCATGCTTTTGTTTCTGACTTACCATGTAAATAACTTGTATTAAACATTGAAAGTATTTCTGTTTTAGGTGGCAACTAGATTAGCTTATGGCACAGCCTTGACAAAGCTTGGTCACAACTGTGACAGAGTGGTTGCAATGGATGGAGATACCAAAAATTCCACTTTCTCGGATAAATTTAGGAAGGTTTTTCCAGACCGTTACATTGAGTGTTACATTGCTGAACAAAACCTTGTTGGCGTGGCTATTGGCTGCTCCACAAGGGGCCGCACAGTTCCATTTGTTAGCACTTTTGCTGCTTTCTTCACCCGAGCTTTTGACCAACTCCGTATGGGAGCCATATCCCAAGTCAATATAAAATGTGCAGGTTCTCATGCAGGAATATCTATTGGTGAGTTAAACAGATATGATCATACATTTCATTACACGCAGAAGCTGTTTGGGCCTTAGTTATGGTATGGTTTGTTTGATATGTAGGTGATCATTACAAAGTACTAATGTACTTAAAACGAACTCTGACTTACTGTTACATTACATTTACTGAGAGATTGATTAATTATATATAATTTTTTTATTGACCACCAGATTTTAATGTTTTTATTTTTTTTAGAGCCATCTAGTGGTTGGTCCAGTAACTACCATGTAGGATATTTACTTTCATACTCTTTATTAGATGTTTTCAACAATGATTATTCTCTCAGAATTAAAAAATGTTTAAATATATATTGACTTGAGAATTTATTGTAACCAAGTTTAAATTCCAGTGGGTTATTATCATTCTGTGTCTGTTTGTTAATGCACGTGTGGAAACTATTTTGTAATTTTCATATGGATAATTCTAATAAATCTACACCTTTTCCATAAATAATTAGTGTGTTTGTATTTTAATAAATTTACATAATGTACGCTGAATGAAGTATCTGATAAAAATTCACACTCTCGTTTCATGGTTTGATAAATTCAATATAAATATTTATCCATCATCCTTAGGTGAAGATGGCCCATCCCAAATGGCTCTGGAAGATCTGGCTATATTTCGGTCCCTTCCAGGTGCGACTGTATTCTACCCAAGTGAAGCTGTGTCGGCAGAAAGAGCATGTGAACTTGCTGCACAAACCCAGGGAATCTGTTTCATTCGTACTTCTCGGCCAGCAACTGCTGTACTCTATTCAAATGATGAAAAATTTGAAATTGGAAAAGCAAAGGTGAGTGTATTGCTTAGTTTAAAAAAAAAACTACTGAAAAGTTGACAGTAGAACTAGTGTAAGTGAAGGATGTAATATTATGTTTTAGTTGATAAGTGAAGGATGTTTGGTTTCACTGGGAAACTTAACATTAGTACTGTTTAATTATGTCTTTTTTTTTTGTAGGTAGAATAGTATTAACTAAAGAAACGTTCTGTTAATTCTTATTATGAGTTTTTATTCTTGATTTGT
Source organism: Tachypleus tridentatus (assembly GCF_004210375.1). Classification (NCBI taxonomy): domain Eukaryota; kingdom Metazoa; phylum Arthropoda; class Merostomata; order Xiphosura; family Limulidae; genus Tachypleus; species Tachypleus tridentatus. Next base: position 65,881,865 of record NC_134826.1, on the reverse strand, counting down.
TGGTATCATAAGTAATTCGACTAATTGAACACATTTGTTTAAACATTTTATGAAAATGCATTACCATTTCCTAAATAAAATGACATACAATATTCATGACTATTTTTCAACACCAGAATAGATCAGTGTCTACAAGTCAAACTAATAACTACTGGTATTGGTTGTTTTAGTGATGTAGAGAATAGTTTTATCAAGAGAGATTATATCTTCAATTAGTTTGAGTGTATCAGAATTTATCTTAGGATAAAATGCTTCATATCTGTAGAACAAGAACTGGCTTTTGCTACAAGTACCAATTTGAATATTATTTTTGAAAGTAATTATTATTCTAATCAAGCAGTTTTTATTCTCTTACCCATGTGAAATCACTGTCATATAAACTCTTCTATGATGTCATCAATGAGTTAAACCAGACACACATTAGAGCATCTATAGCTTTAGTTACTTCTAGCCTGTAATTTAAACTAAAAAATAACATAGCCACTAAAGAATAATTATATTTCCAAGATATTATATATCAACTGGATGTTTATGAATATATCAGTATTATTGTTATGATTATAGAGTTTCTGACTTACATCTACAAAGGTGCAAAATCTTCCCTTACTCTAATCAGAATATTTTTGAACCTCAGGTGGTAAAGAACAGTGACAGTGACCAGGTGTTGGTGATTGGTGCTGGAGTAACTCTTCATGAGACACTTAAAGCAGCGGACCAACTGGCACAACAGGGTATAAACATTCGAGTAATGGACGTGTTCACCGTGAAGCCAATTGACAAAACGGGAATCCTTAAAAATGCAGCTGAGTGTAAAGGAAGGATTGTTACAGTGGAGGACCACTATCCAGAAGGTGCAGTCATGATTAGAGATTTAAGTTTCAAGGACTAGTTTAATATAATATAACATTTTTAGGGTTTGTTTATCACAGAAAATGCACCAGTAGGCCAGCACTATGGATTTATTTTTTATTTACTATGTTATATCATAAATGTAAACTATAGTTATTTGTTCATTACTTTGAACTTGTTATATGGGTCCTGTCAACATATGTGTTAACATATATCATATCCTATCATAGGCTATTTTTTTCTCTATGTATTCTGGTTAATATAGATAAATATTATGTATGCTGTGTTATAAACCAATAATATTTTGAAAATGCTAAAGAAAGGTGTATTCCCATCTTTACTAGACACCAGTGAACCAAAGTGTTTCTTGATTAAGAGTCTGTACTAAACAGAGATGTTATTATCTTCAAACATAAATAATTTGTCAGTTACTTTCATGCCTCAAGTTAAATGCCTCAATGTTTAGGGGGCCTGGGAGATGCTGTTAGTGAGGTAGTCTCCATGGAGAGGAACATCATTCTAAAGTGCCTTGCAGTGAGAGACATCCCTCGCAGTGGTCCATGTGATGCACTGTTGGATATGTTTGGAATCAGTGCTAAGTGTATTGAAAAGGCTGTAAAGGAAGTTTCTACCATGTGAATGCTTACCAGACACATTTCAAGACAGTTCTTTCAATAGTTTGGTATGATAATTTAATTTGAATTGCAAATCTGTCTTATATTAAATATTAATTGTTACAATTTGTCCTTAGACTTAACATATATTCAATCTTGTGGTGTGACTTTTCTTTGTAAGAATATACACATAAAACAAAACGTTAATTGTAAGAGTTTGTCAGTTTACATGTTACTTAGTCTGTTTTCTTAAGGCACTGAACAAGAGAGGTTTAGATATCTTAAACACCAGTTTTTACTTAAACACTGTTTACTGCCATTTGGAGTTTATATGCATCTGTTTAACAACATTTCAAACACTTTCCTCTGAAGAATTCAGTTGTTGTTGTTGAACTGAGTAACATAACTATTTCATTGTTATATTATATTTGAACTTAATAGAGGAGAATTAAGACTCATAATTTTGCATTTTGTTGTTGAAGTCAGTGAAGTAAAATGTGCACAAGTGTGAAAACCAATTTACTGGATTTGTGCATTGTTGGTTTGCATTGAGTTGTTACGTTTTTTTCTTTCTTCAGGATATCCATCAATCTTTGAAACCAGCTGCTGTTTGGATTACAGTTGTTAGCAAGTATGAAGTACAGCAAATGTGGTTTTTAGTTAGACAGAATATTTTATTTGGAACAAAGCACTAGAATTATATATATCCAGAATGTAATAAACCTTCAGAAAAATAGTAGGTGGCCAGTCAGTGGTGCATTCCGTACATATGTGAAGAAAACAGTTCATTATGTTGAACAAATAAACCTAAGTGATTCTTTGATATGGTTGTTTGTTTTTGTTACATTAAACATCCAAGATTAAAAAGTGTATCTTGAAACCACTCTCGCACTGTGGGTAAGGGACCTTTGGACACACTCAATTGTTCTTTCAGAAATATCTTTATAAACTTTGTAACATTAACATATTTTATCTTCTAGCTTTATCATGTTGTAAAGCATATGAAATTAGGCAGACTGTCATACATATTTATACTCACTCTCTGGTCTAAAGCTATATATTAACAATCTGTGAAACAATATTTTTTTTCACTTGTAAAAATTTAATTAGTGTAATTTAAAGTCTGTAAGACTGTATATGCGATTGAACTAGTTGTCAAAAATATTGAACTAATAGTGTGTACCATCTAGGTTTCTGCCTAAGAAATATCTGTACATAAACAACTTTCTGTAATATCATCTGTAACAGGTAGCCACAACTACAGTATTTTCTGTCGTGATTCATGATATTCAAATATATGATCAGTGAATGACATGTTCCCTGGTGGATCAGTAATCAGTTTGAGTACGTAAGTCAGAATTAGGTTCCCACGTGGACACAGCACAAATAATCCATTGTGCAAGAATAAAAAATGAGATAAAAGGATAAAGTTTCTCACTTTATCTTAACATGACAGTTTTGATGAGGTTAAGTAAGTCTTCCTTCAGTAGAAGAAAGTCATTGTGAAAGTGTATGAAGATAATCAGTATGAAAAATCTGAGAAACTAAACAGTTGAAGACAGAACATGTACAACAAATACATACAGCAGCCTGCACCAAATGTAGAAACCTGACAGCACTGTTACTAGACTACTGTTACTAGACTACTGATACATTATTAGCCTTCACAAAATCTAGAAACTTGGCAGCACTGTTAGTGGACAGTGAGTACATTAGGCTGTACCAAATCTAGAAACTTGACACACCATTAATGGACAACAAGTACATAGTTAGTCTGCACTGAACAGAGAAACTTGGAAATAGCATGCAAAATCTCAAAATTAAAATAACCGTAATTTATAAAAGAAGGAATTTATATTTCTGTCTAGAAAAGCACTCTTAACGTTGATAGAATTAACGTTTTTGCTTTTTACAGAAAGTTGTAGATGAATATTAGGAGAACCGAAGTTTTATGTAAAAAATAAGAAAAGAAAGCCAATTAAAAACGTAACAGCTACTAGAAAGTACCTTTCAAGCCCTTAAGTTTGTAAGAACATAAAATGAAAATTAAGGACAAGGAATACACTGCAACAAGTCCATAATATATAAGTAATAAACAAAAAAAGGAAAACATAAATACAACCAGTAGTAAGATCACCACTTTTATAGAAACTTTTTCTACTGATAACTAAAGAAGCTCTATTCTAGAATAAATATTAACATTCACAGTTTTGCTGTATTGAAAACATTTAACATTACTCCACTTAATTTGTAGTGAAGAAATATTGCAACATTATTTTATGTATTTTATAAAGGAAGATTACAGCTTGAATTTTAAATATTAGTCAAAAATTAGTCTACCTTGATGAACAGAAATTTGTGTTTAGTTCTGTGTCAAATAACAAATATCATTGACTGAGTTTATCAGAAGCCAGTGATTCCCCAGTCTTGCCAGATTCCCCACATCTGTAACATTTCCTTTACTACTATACTTTGGAAGGAACTTTTCTGCTTTGTTAACCTGAAGATGACCTAGGAAGGTAGAAACTTTTGTTCTCTGTTGTAATAGTAAAAGTGTTAATACCCATACCAGCCATTCTGAAAATATTTCCTTTTTAAGTTATACTTGAAACGTCCATTTTCTCTATTCTCTTAACTAGTTATATAACCAATCACTTCAGTTCTATACTACTGTCCCTTTGATGTGGATTCCTGTACGTAGTGAGGGGACCTCACAGGGAAGGTTCTGTTTTTTCAGTTTACCTCCTCTGGGATCTAAACATCCACCCACGTGTTTGCCGTGCATGGTGACCAGTGAAGGGGAGGAGAGGGCCCTGGGGATTGAGGGGTCCAACCCTAACACTCTACTTTGGCCTTGAATTTCCTGTAGACGGGCAAGCTTGGGGTGCCCCCTAGGGTCAATCGGCTGGTCCAGTTGGGCTAGGGTCAACCAAGTACCAGTGTTGCATGTTCTCAATATGTGTTATGGACATTGTATCTGATGCTGGTGTTTGGGTATAGTGCTCACGAAATCCTGGTGTTGCTGCAGTGTCCTTGTTTGGCATTGTAGTGTGTCCCCTTATAGGGCTCCATGGTGGTTGCTGAAACGTTCTTTATTATGGATTCCCCAAATAAAACCTTAAATAAAATAGTGAAAAAACAGTCCATAGGTAAACGACCACATCTTGAAGATTCTGAGCAGCAGTCTTCAACATCTGTAACACCTGAACCTCATTTTTTATTACATTCTCTTTCAGACAAACATTTAGGGCAAATGTCTCAATTTTTTTATTCAGAGGGGACAAAATGGACTTGCTGGCTCTCCAAATTCGGTCAAAAAGCTTTGCTGTGGTGACATATTGGTGGAAACATCCACATCTAAACACGGTGAATTCCTTTTACATTCAAAGGCGATTGGGGATACATCCATTGAGGTTACATTCCATGCTACTTTCATGAGGAGGTATTGTTGAGAGGGATTTGAAGAATATCCACGAGTCGGAGATTCTCGCTGATTTCTCCACCCAAGGAGTTTCTGCAGTGAGGCATATCTTTGCTCGCAAAGATGGAATTATGATGCTGACCAATGTATTCATTTTAACATTTACATCACTGTATCCACCTGCCACCATCAAGACAGGTTATCTTAATTGCAAAGTACGGCCATACATTCCAGACCCTATCAGATGTTTCCAGTTTCAGCAGTTTGGTCACTCAAAGACATCATGTAGTGGTTCCTTGATATGTGCTCATTGCAGTGGCAAGGACCACAATGCTTATGAGTGTGAAATGGACCCTCGTTGCATTAACTGCAATGGCTCTCATCCATTCTACATTTGTTCTTGCCCTAAGTGGTTGGAAGAAAAAGAGCTATAGCATTTGAAAATGGTTCAAAACATTATTTACCCTGATGCTTGAAAGTTACTGTCCACCACTTCATCTCGGACGTATGTTGCTGCACTTTCTTCCACTACTACAGTGGGAGTGGAGAAGGATCTCTCTGTGCCTCCAAAAAATAATTTTCAAACCATATGAAAAGTCTTTTAAACTCCATTGTTAAAAAAGTTGATGAATCAAAGTCAACACCCATCTCTGTCCCTAACATTCATTCCAGCAAACCCCAAGATCCACTTCTTTGATTCAAGGTACGGGCGTTTCCTCAGGTACATCATGTTCTCCCGCTTCAAGATGTAAAATGATCATTCATTTATGTCCTCAGTTGCTGCAATTCTCTTCCAATGACAAAGACCTGCCAAATCGACCCAGGGCAGGATCTATGGTGGTCGATAGACCTTTCTCGAATAAAGAAAAAAGGTATGGTCAAAAAAAGAAGGGTTTTCCACCAAATTCGCTTACACATAAATAAAAATGTCCACCTTGATACAATAGAATTGTTGAGGTTCACGTTTTGATCTAGATGACATCAAAGCACTGATTGCTTCCTTATCATCCTGTATGTCTTTCCTTACAGGAAACATTTCTGAAACCTTCCAATATAGTCACCTTTCGTCAGTTTTCTTTGTACAAAAATGGTAGGTTGTGTGACAGACAAGTGCATGGAGGGGTGGCAGTGTCAGTTGATCAGCATGTCCCCACCCAGTCTTTGCCACTCAACACACCCTTGGAGGCAACAGCCATCCATGTTTTCTTTGATCATGCCATCACTGTTTGTTCTCTGCCTGTTTCCTGAAGAGACCTTGATGTTCTTGTTGATCAGTTGTCATCTCTATTTTTAATCCTGGGGAACTTTAATGGACATAATCCCTTTTGAGGAGGTACAGATATTGATGGGAGGGGTCACTTCATAGAGGGTATGCTCTCAGGTCATAACCTTTCTCTTTTCAATACTGGTTCTTAAATTTACTTTCATGCACCTAGTCAGCTCTTTACTGCTATTGATCTCTCAGTTTGCTCTCTTTCACTGGTCTCCTCCCTTTTATGGAGGGTTGACAATAATAACCCACAAGGTAGTGATCATTTTCCTAAAATTTTGAGAGTGGTTGTGGTCAATGCCACCTGACATTCATGCCACATTGGAAGTTAGACTGAGCCAACTGGCCTTATTTTACTGCTCTCGCAATACTTGATCCTGCCATCGTCTGTAAGTCATTGATAGATGACTGCATGGGTGTAATGACTGACTGTATTATACAGGCAACTGTTCAATGTATTTCTAAAACCTTGACACATTTTCCACGATATCCTCGTCCATGATAGAATCCTGCCTGCCACATGGCATGGAAGGTTCAAAAACGGGCCTGGGATACTTTTTGTAGGTATCCCACACTTTCTAACTACATTGCTTTCTAGGAGGCCCATGCACATGCTCGGGGGTAAGACATGGAGACCAGAAGGAATCTTGGATTAAGTTCACAACCAACATATATTCTACCACCAGTTCCAAAGTCATATGGAACAAGATTCGAAAGGTCAGTGGGCAACATAATTCTATCCCCTCTCGATTTTGCTCTCTGATGGTCAGGAAGTAGCTGATGCCCAAAGCATCACTGATACTCTAGATGAAAGCTTTTGCTGGGTATCTAGCACTTCTGCCTCATCCTCTACGTTCTTAACCATCAAGATTTATGCAGAATGATCACCTCTTTCCTTTTGAGCTGATTGTCCCTATGACTATAATTGTCCCTTTACACTTGTGGAACTCAAACTGGCACTTCATCAGTCTGGCAGTACATCAGTCGGACCTGATGATGTACAGTACGAAATGCTACACCATCTATCTCATGCTTCTCTTGCTATTCTTCTGATTGTTTTTAACCAGATCTGGTAGGAGAATGTTTTTCCTGATGCCTGGCACCAGGCTATTGTCCTAACTTTCTCTGAGCCTGGGAAGGATCCCAAAATTCCTTCAAACTACCGTCCAATTGCTTTGGTGAGCTATCTCTGTAAGACCTTAGAGAAGATGATTAATGCTCGACTTGTTTGGTTTATCGAATCAAACAACTACCTCTCGCACACCTAGTGTGGGCTCTGATAACAGCGCTCCACCATGGATTACCTGATTTGAGTTGAAACATCAGAGAAGCCTCTTTCAAATAACAACATTTTGTATCAATGTTCTTGAGAAGGCTTATGATACTACATGGAGGTATAGTATTTTGCAAGACCTCCATTTGTATGGGTTATATGTTCATTTGTCCATTTTTATTTAAAAATTTTAATGGACAGGTGATTCCAAGTTTGTGTAAGTTCAACACTTTCCCTTTTTTCCTACAGGAACTTGGAATTCCTCGGGGCTGTATTTTGAGTGCCACACTTTTCAGTATAAAGGTTAATGCCATCACTGAACAACTCCCTTTTACTGTTGCAAACGGGCTCTATGTCGACGACTTTTACATTTCATGTCAGTCGTCAAACATAAGGTATATTGAGCGGCAACTACAGACCGCCCTCAATCGTTTACTGAAGTGGACCACAGGAAATGGTTTTAACTTCTCTCTCTAAAATTGTTTGCATTCACTTTTGCCATAAATGTGATATTCACCCTTATCCTAAATTCCGTGTTGGTGAAGTTGTTCTACCTGTGGTCCCTGAGACAAAGTTCTAAGAGCTTATCTTTAACCATAAGCTGACCTTTATACCACACATATAGCAGCTACGGGTCAAATGTACAAGAGCACTGAACATCCTCTATGTCCTCTCTTCCACCACTTAGGGAGCAGATCAATTATCTACGCTAACGACATATCGTGCTCTTATTCGAACAAAATTATACTATGAGTCACTGGTCTATGACTCTGCCAGGACCTCAACCTTGAAAATGCTAAACCCCATTCACCATCAGGAACTTTGGCTCTGCACTGGGGCTTTCTGCACTTCTCCAGACTAGAGCTTTTCACAGAGTTTCATGAATCTTCTATTCACCTCCGCCGTTTGCAACTTCTGTACTGTGTGCTTCAAAACTTTGATCCTTACCACAGCATCCCACCTGGTTTTGTGCTTTTCTTCCTTGGTGGTTCATGCTTTTTCAGAACAGATGATCTGCCATTGCTCCTTTTGGCCTTCATATTCAGGCGCAGTTGGATGAATTGGGTCTGTTCTTAGATAACATTGCTGTATCCACTGGTCAGCCCATTCAACCATGGCTTATTACAATCCCCACATGTGATCTTTCTTTAAGTCATCTAAGAAAAGCTGATATTCCCGATTGGAAATACTGTTATTTGCTTAACATCTTTTGAACCATCCTTCCATTCCTATTTATATGGATGGTTCAAAATCAGATGACTCTGTGAGCTCTGCCATGGTTTGTTGTGGTTGTGCGCAAAATTTCTTCTACAGTTTCTGTGTTCACTGCTGAACTTTATGCCATTTCTCTTGCCCTGGATCACATGGAAGTAAGCAGTACTCAAATTGCACTATTTATACTGACTCACTTAGTTCTTTACTGGCACTGGAATCGCTTCACGTTGATTCACACCCTGTTCTCCCCTTTATTCAAAACCGACTGGCCGTTTCTCTTTAACATTTATCCAGCTTTCCTGGATACCAGGCCACGTTGGTATTTGCAGGAATGGGCTCACCAACACTGCAGCTAAATCAATCTGCTCTGGCGCTATCACTACCATGCCTGTTCCATACATGGATTATGGTCCTGTATTCAAGGCTCGGCTCAGTTCCAGTTGGCAGTCGACTTGGAGTGAGTAACGTGAAAACAAGATTTTCGAAATAAAACCATCTATTAAACTTTGGCCATCATGCTTCCGTAAGGATCGGAAAGAGGAAGTTGTTCTGACTAGACTATGCATTGGTCACAGTTTTTAACTCACCGTTTTCTTTTATCTGGGACTGATGCACTAATGTGTTGTCTGTGGAACACTCAGGTCACAATAAGCCACATTTTACTGTTTTGCCGTCATTACTACTCTCAAACAACTGACGGCACCATTTTAAACATGTTTTGTCCCAAGGTTTTTCCATAACGTTAGACAGTGTCATTGGCGATGGCGACACTATCCGCCTTACAAATGTTTTTAGTTTTTTATAGGCCATTAATCTTTTTAATGTTATTTAAGTTTGTAATTTATAAATTATATCTTTTTTCTAATGTGATTCCTTTTTGAAGTTCAACCAGTCCGATTTCAAATTATAAAATGACCATAAAGTCAAATAATTTGAAACCAGGACTGGAAAGGTCAACTTCAGGTGACTAACGCTGATGTTCGAACTACCTGTTAGTCTTCTTGGCGAGTTATGATAATTAAATTATGATACAGAAAATCCTTTACAACTTGCATTACTGTAGTTTCTTTCTTACCTCTGTAAACGAATTGTAAAAATGGATTTAACGCTATTTATGTTTTTAATTTAAAAATTAAACTTTGTTTTGTTTGCCTTGGTTCCTTTTTACGAATTTTAATAATTTTACTTTAATTTTAACTTTCTACCGGATGTTTGGCGCAGAGAGCCTAGTTGCTTTGTGCCATAAAATGCCAAACCAGCCAACCATATAACTACTGTGTTTCTCCGAAAATAAGACAGGGCTTATATTAATTGTCACTCCAAAATATGACACTAGGGCTTATTTTTGGGGGATGTCTTATTTTGATATATTAAAAAAATGAAGTTACAAAGTAAAACTATTAAACTAACCATTTAAAATAAACTATTATTAAACTATTAAACTAACTGATTAATACTTAAACAAACTAATTAACTAACTATTAAACTAATTAATAAATTAATGTTTTTTAGGGCTTATTTTAAGGGTAGGGCTTATTTCTTCCCTTTCTTATTTTATGGGTAGGTCTTATTATCGGAGAAACACGGTATATAGTGTGTATATATGTGAAATCCTGCCACTCTTAACTAGGGCTTATATTAAAACTATCCCCAAAAATCACGCTGTCACGCGCATTTTTAACTAGTAGGAAAATTCTTCTTTCGTCCTTGCTTCCAGTTTATTCACATCGAGGCACGTATCTATGAAAGCATTAGGATTTCGAAAACAAGTACAGACTTAACCCTCGTCCTATCGACTCGTCTTGTAAATTCAGCAAGCTCATTTTTCTTAGTAGTCGCTTTTCGTAACTCGTTCTTAGGTAAGTGTCGTGGCAAACGTACGTTTCAATATGTTTTGTTTGTGCGTTCTTGGACCAGTACGATACTTTTCTCACAGCATTCTGTGTTTTTCATTTTCAGGCCCTGTTTTTTTTTACCCATCGTTATGGCTGCTTTTAAAAGAAGAAAAGTGGACTCTGAGTGTCGTGCTTTCAATGAAGAATGGGGAGAAAAGTACTTCTTTGTGGAAACAAAAAACTAGAAAGCTACTTCTGTGATATGCACTGAAAGTATTGCCATTTTGAAAGAGTACAATCTTCGGCGTCACTATGAAACAAAACATCTATCAACATATTTGAAATTTTCAGGAAAGTTCCGTTCTGAGAAATTTGAATCCATGAAACGTGTTTTTGAATCTCAAAAGAATCTCTTCACGAGAAATTTGCTGAAAATTAATCTGTCACTCGTACAAGTTACAAAATAGTGCACAGGATGGCAGAACGAGGAAAACCTTTTATTGACAGCAACTTCATCAAAGAATGTATGATGGAAGCAGCAAATGAGCTGTGTCCTGAAAACGGAAGAACTTTGAGAGAACATCATATTACAGATACACCAAAAAGCTAGAAACTTCCTATGGTATTCTCTGGCACTGGATGAGCCTACTGATCTCTCGAGTATGTCACAACACGGAAGAGTTGGCATCAGTTTGCAGCATGTATGGAAGAACAACTGGAGAAGACATTTTCATGGAAGTGCATAAAACTTTGCAAGACTATAACCTTCAGTGGAATCAGCTTAGAGGTGTAACAGTTGATGGAGGAAAAAACATGACTGGATTAAAGAAGGGTCTGGTGGGGCTGATCAGGAAACAGTTGGAAGATCTTCAACTCCCAAGCACTCTGTTCATACACTGTATCATACATCAACAAGCACTCTGTGGAAAAGACTTAGATATTTCTTGCATACTGAAACCAGTCATTTCTGCAGTGAACTTCATTCAGGGTCATGCACTTAATCATCGCCAGTTCAAGGCGTTTCTTGAAGAAATTGATTCAGATTTCTGTGACTTGCCTTATCACACGGTGGTGAGGTGGCTTAGCTGCTGTAAAGTCTTGTCTCGTTGTTATAAGCTGAGAAGAGAAATAGATATATTTCATATCGAGAAATATAGAGCCGATCCACTTCTGTCAGATCCAACCTGGTTGTCAAAGTTGTCATTTTTGATTGACATCACATCCCACATGAATAAATTGAACTTGAAACTTCAGGGGAAGAATAACCTTGTATGTGATCTCTATAGAATCATTAAAGGATTTCAGAGAAAGCTGTCATTGTTTGAAGCACATTTGGAAGGTGGAAACCTTTCTCATTTTAAGTGTTTCAATGAGTTTGATGCTGGAATCACAGAAGATGTCGACCTGGAGTTTGAGAGAAAGATTATTGGTAATCTATATCAGCATTTTTTAGAGATATTTTCGGATATCGACAGAATCAAAAGTGACATTCTCCTTTTTCAGAATCCTTTTGATTGTGTCATTGATGACGTGCCAGTGGAACTTCAGCTGGAGGTCATCGATTTGCAAGGAAATGACTTGTTAAAAGCAAAACACAGAGAGGGGCAACTTATTGAATTTTACAGCTGCATACCTGAAGATGATTTTCCAAAGCTGAAGAAGTTCGGATCTGGTATGGCATCGGTGTTCGGAACAACTTATGTCTGTGAACAAGCATTTTCAAAATGAAGTATGTAAAATCGGTACATTGATCAAGGATGACTGATGAACATTTGAAAGCAATTCTAATGATTGGATGTAGTAATTCAAAACAGAACATTGAACATATTTTGAAAGCCAAATGCCAATTTCATAAATCTTACTAACGTTTTTGCGGCTTAGTAAAATTCAGATATGTACTCACTATGTGCGATGTGACAATTGTTTTTGCTAATGTCTCCTTCTTTGATAACCCTTTGGTAAATAAAAATGTTGGTTGTATTTCTGTTTGTTTTTTATTATATGTGTGTATTGCATGCTACTCCCACATGGCTAATGTGGCATCCTAAACTTAGTGTTAAGTCTTTTACAGAGAGCTTTCGTTCTAGCTTATGAGTATTGAACATAATGATCATGTGGCCCACGCTTCTCATTCCTTAAGATATCTGGCTCTCTGTGAAAAAAGTTTGGTGACCCCTGTTCTAAGTTAACAAAGACTTATCTTGTTCTGAAAAGAAATAACCTGATATGAAAAGTATCAATACTTAGAACATGGAATATAGTGCTTTCACAGGAAGATGTAAATAGAAAACAATCAATTACATTTCCTGTTACAGAATATTTTAAATATTGACAATCTATCTTTTGCACATCACAAAATATTCAAAGAGTATTTACTTTTCCAAAGTTAATTACATTTTATGTTCTGTCTGGTTACATTTCCATGAAATGACAATTTTTTGTTTTTTTAATGGAGGAAAAAAGATGTCCCTTTCTGTCAATTCCCATGTCATGGACATAATGTTTAGTATGGAAGAAAATTTAGATTAATCTTCTAGAGGTCTATAGAATATATATCCAAATTAAGATGTAATAAAAAACTTTATTTAATAGACCTACAATAGCAGAACAATACCATATTCACATGGATACAGTTATCAACACTTTAAATGTGTTGTTATTTCATTATTTTGGATTTAATATTTATTCTAAATTACTTCACACAGTATTGTGTTATTTACATACTTTAAACTAATCGTTTGTTATCATATATAACAACTCTGTTACCACTGTAAAAATACTGGTATGATTCTTACGTAAATGATTTTTATTACATTTAATGTTAAAGTGAAGAAAATATATTTAATAGAGACAATGTGACAATATCATGCTCTACAAAAAATATTGGTACCTGGGATTTACTCTTCATGTTCTCTTTATTTTAAAATATTTTGGTTTACAGAAAGTACATTGTTGTCGCTATCATCTTCACTTTCATTCAGTCTTATATCCAAAAAATCAACTGTACTTTCTAATGCTTCTAATTTTTCTTTAACTTCTCTTGAAAGATTGTTAGAATACAGTTTATTGCACACTTCAACTAATGATTTTTTCATGTCATATTCTGTTTCTCCAGGAATCCTCATTAGCATGTTGGCACCAGATAAAGAAACTTTCGGAACTAGTTGTTGAACACAATTCTTACTGCAGATTGGGGTTTTCAGAATGAACCTTGTTTGCATTCCATTTTTGCATTTACTTGCCAAAGGTTTTTTTTTAAGTAAGAGGTGATTCATAACCATTGAGGTCTTCTGTTTAAGTTTAGTAGATTCTCTGAAGTCTCCTGAAAAAAAAGAATACTACAGTAAAAAACAGACTGTTACTGATAGTTATGCAAATTTACATTTAAACTTGATGGTCTAAAATATGTTGTTTTTAATTCAGTTAAATGAGTACAAATATCAAAGAAGCTCTAGTTATCTCACAAAGAAACAAGCTTCCCCTAACTTTAATGGTCAACTAAAGTTAGGGGGAGGCAGTATCTTCTTGGCATTATAGGACAGAAATGAAATGATACAAGTACAATATGAGCCCATCTTTGTTTTGTATGATTTACCAATAAATACAATATACGTCTGTTTTTGTCTTGTGTGACTTGCCAGTAAGTACCATATGAGCATGTATTTGTCTTGTGTGACTTACCAATGAGTTCGATATACATTTGTTTTTGTCTTGTGTGACTTGCCAGTAAGTACCATGTGAGTCTGTATTTGTCTTGTGTGACTTATTAATAACTATGATATAAGCCTGTCTTTGTCTTATGTGACTTACCAGTAAGTACGATATGAGCCTGTCTTTGTTGCTCACACAACTTGATATACTGTCTTTTAAGAGCAGAAATATCCAAAGATGTTCTCTCAACATGTGTGTTGGAGAATGACATCACCTGACTACTATCACTTGTAGTTGACCTGCTTGGAAATTCTTCTAATGTCTTGCTAGAAGTACCTGTTAAACAAATAATTCTCATCATAAACAGTACTTTGTGGTGATGTTGTTGGAAAATATTTAGTTAATTATGGTCAGTTTTTAGTTGAATAATTTGTTTTTATCACATTTTATATGTTGAAAATGATAAATTTTCTTGTGGAATGTTAATATTCAAAGTTCTAACAAATAAGTTCTGACAGTTTGTGAACAGAAATTTAAACTGAACAATTTCTGTTAAAATTTGGAGAATTTCTGGAAGATATACTCAAAGAGAAAAATGATATTTGTATGACTGTCAAGCCTTATAGCCACTCTTAAAGATACAGTTATTTACTGCAACGTTTATAGAAAAATAAATAGTAAATATATATAATTTATACGGTTTAGGAGTTATGCCAAAGCTTTTAGTGTAACAACTCATGTGCTGGTAGAAGTAAAAACTTCAGTTGAGAACTGTTAAACTGATGAGTGAATTGATTTTTCAAATGAACTTTACAAAAGAATAAACTCTGCTGAATTACAAAGTCATCTAAAAATGTCCATGTTGGACAAGCAAATTTGAATGAAGATACAAAAACCATAGACAGTTTTTATGTTTTTTATTTTATGTAAATACTTCCACTTTTTCATTGTAAAAAATGATAAATTATCATTTCATTAATAGTGTAAACTACCTACTTTCAGTCACCCTAAATACTTAGTTGAAATGGACACATTAAATAAACTTTCAGCAGTTGCTACTTCCTTTCAATTCAGTGGATCAACTGCAGTTTTACAGTCTTACAAAACTAAATTCTAGGGTCAATTCTTGCAGTGGACAGATCACAGATGGCCAGTTGTGTAGCTTTCCATTATAAACAACTTAATAGTTACAGTCAGCAAATCTTTCAGTTTATTTTCTAGGACTGAATATAATAAACCTTTTAGTGATATTTTCTTCTAGTTGTGATTAATTTACAAAGACCTTTCATTAGTATACTTTATTTTTTCTCCTACTACTTAGAGAGATTATTAAGTTGTGAAAAGAAATCACCCATTTTGAAAATTTCTGTCATGAAGTTAGGTGTTCATTGTTAGGATCTGGTGTTTAAATACATGTAACATGAACATTAATTTAAAGAACTCTTCTTAAACCTGTTACAATGTAAGTTTTAAACTTCAGATTTTCTGACAACAACTCCATTTGACATTAAATATCAGCAGAGTACATTTGTTAACATAGTATCCTAACAATTTAGCACACATTCAACTAATAAACCTACCTTTAAATGAAGTCATATTTAAAAAGGTGGACAAACACCACTCTTTACTGGTTGATAGTCCACTCACATCATTATCACTGTCACATGGAGGGAGAGGATAAATGTTATAGTTGTATTTGTCTCGTAGCTCTGTTAATTGAAGAAATGGTTCCATAGTCCAAATTTTCTGCAAAAAATAGCCACTACTCAGGTTTTTACATTAACACAATGTTATTTTTGTACTTTAATATTTATTAAAAGCATTATATTTTGAATATTCAAAATTGTTCTTCAATACTTAAAATAACCAGATGATGTAACTAAACAACTGTAAACTTTGAGAAATTTAAATAACCATATGATGAAACTAAACAACTGTAACCTTTGAAAAATCAAAATAATGAGTGATGCAAATTCAGTTTATTGGAGCAGCCTGAGTGGTAGTGTCAGCTAACAGAAATTTTGGAAAAGGTAACAAAAATGAATCAACTCTTATTCATTGTTTTTACATGTCAGTGTACATTAATTAATTAATCATATGACACAATATTATTATGAAAAACTCACATGAATGTAGTTTTCCAGGATTATTTTGATTATTACTGCTATTATTATTAAACCATTAAAACCTTTGTTTAAGTAATTTTTATTGGTATATTTAGCTTTCACTAAAATTTTATTTTCTCATAGAATTTTATATTAACTTGGAATCTAAATCTTGAAGGAGGGGTCATAGGATCTAAGCTAGATGGACAAGATTTCTCCTCTTCAGGTAAACAAGGTAACTAATGATGTAACTTGGTAACTGTAAGCCTTCATATTATGATAATATTTACATGTGGATTGTTTAGAATTTTGTTGTTGTTGTTTTAAAAGTAAAAGACCATAACTTAATTTTGTTTGACATATGCTAAGAATTAACTGTAGGGATGAATTTATAATTAGGTCTCAAGGGCTAAATGGTAGGCTTAGGTTAGTATGTAAAGATAAGCAGATAAGCTAGTTGGACTTCTGGGATCAGTTCAATGTAAGAAAGGAGCTTTTTGGAATGGATGGTTTATATTTAAATATTGTGGCAGCTGGCTTGTTTGCTAAGACTATTAGCTCAGCTGTAAGGGAAGTTTTACACTAGAACTAGACAGTGGTGAAGGTAAAGATAAACTAAATGTAAAAAGAATAAGAGGCAGAAAAGTTTAGCATTGGAAATGAGTACAGAAGTAGTTATAATTAACTACATTTAATAGTTATTAAAAGCATTATATTTTGAATATTCAAACTATAATATAACATTATATTATAATGTTACAATGGTGTATATTGTGGGCTACTATTGTAATGACAGAAGTATAAGAAATAAAATAGATAACTATAAAGCAAAGGTAGGAATGGAGAATTTTTATGTAATGGGAATAACTGAAGCATGGTTAAACAAATGATTTTTGATGACAGAAGTTTTTTTGAAATACAGGGTTACAGGCTATTCAATAGGGATAAAGTATTAAAGAAGGGAATAAGTGGCTTTGTTTGTAAAATGTGAGTTACATCCACTGAAGTTGAGGATAATAAAGATAATAACAAGGAGAATGAGTAAAGTTTGGTTTACTTTAGTGGATATGAAGGATTAAGGCCTTTGGTGGGAATTTGTTACATATCACATGATATTGATGAAAATATTGAAAAACTACAATGAGATGAAGATTTCATCTGATTGTAAATTCAGGCATAAAGTTTAGGAAACACTAGAGTGAAACCATGACAGAGAAAAGTTTTGGAAACTGTTCAAAATGGATTTCTTCACAGATTAGTCAGGGAATCTATTAGAAACAATGTTATTTTAGATTTATTGTTAACTTCAAATATATAAATGATTGAGAGTGTAGAAATTGAGGAACATCTTGGTGCAAATGATCATTGCTGTATTAGGTTTTATGTTTTGCTGCATATTGAGATAAGCAATAATAATATTTTGGTTACAAATTTCAAAACAAATTTTGAATGGAAGTGACAAGAATTATCTTTCATGAATTGGACAGCTGGGTTATTTGGAGACACTGATCAGATGTGGAAAATTTCTAAAGATGAATTTTTCAATATTCAAGGCAAATATACTCCTTGTAGATAGAAAAGGGTAGGTGCAAGTAAAAAACCAGGGTGGCTCCAAAGAATTTAAAAGATAAAATTAAAGAAAAGCATCATAAATTCAGCAAGTTTAAATTGGCTGGTATCAAAGAAGACTTAGAAAATTGTAGAAAATCAAGAATGTTGGTTAAACAAGAAATTAGGATAAAAAGATGTTTCAGAAATGGTTATCTGAAAATTAACACTGTGGATTTCTTTAAATACATTAAGGGTAAACACAATGTTAGAATGGAGATAGGACCCCAGAAGGATGATAAAGGAAGGCTAGTATCTGATGATTGGGAAATGACTAGGTTATTACATTTGGTGAGGCCCGGCATGGCCTAGCGCATAAGGTGTGCAACTCGTAATCCGAGGGTCGCGGGTTTGCACCCGCGTCACGCTAAACATGCTCGCCCTCCCAGCCGTGGGGTGTATAATGTGACGGTCAATCCCACTATTCGTTGGTAAAGAGTAGCCCAAGAGTTGGTGGTGGGTGGTGATGACTAGCTGCCTTCCCTCTAGTCATACACTGCTAAATTAGGGACGGCTAGCACAGATAGCCCTCGAGTAGCTTTGTGAGAAATTCCCAAACAAAAAAAAACAAAACATTTGGTGTGTTTTTTTTGTTTTTACTAACAAAAATTTAAGCAGTATTCAACATCTTGAATGGTTGATAGATGGAAAGAAAATGGAACAAGATGATGACTGCATTAATTCTGAGCTGGTTAAGAAATTATTAAGAAGTTTAAAAAATTATAAGTCTCCCACATCATATCTTCATATCTAATTCATTAGACTCAAGGTGTGTCCTTTGTACTCTTTCAAAGGGTGCTTCTTTTCTTCCCTTGCACCAATTCAGTGTGTGATTCTATCTGATTATATAAGCACAGCTAATGTACCATATTAGAAGTTAGTTTTTCTATACATAAAATGTACTTCCTCTCCACTCAAAATGAGTGCTTCAATTCTACACTAAAACTCAAAACAGTAATTTGATAGAACTGAATAGAGGAAGTCACACATATAATGAGTGTATAGCACTTTCCTTTGTGGAGGATTATCCATGATAATTTGCATGAGAGACACTAAAATGAGTCATTTCCAAAGGAAGGGAGGAAAAAGGCTTGTGGCATGTTTTTCTTTCTTTTTTTTTCACATAGAGAGCAGCACTAAATGAGACGAGTTATATGAAATACATTTTCAGTATAGGAAACATAACTTTCACTGTTGCCCTGCTTAATATCTTATTTTGTTGAAAATCATCTATATTTTCATGAAAATTGGGATCATCTAGAAATTTTTCCCTCTCTCCAGTATGTTTTCGTGGCCTCCAAATTAACAAGGCGCCTTATATCCAATTTTATATTGTAAGCCTCGATATGGATAATATAATCCAGTTGTAAAAGAGAACCAAGGCATCTCTCAGTCCTAACTTGTTAATTTGGAGGCCAAAAAAATATCCTGGATGGAGGGAAAAATTTCTAGAAGATCCCAAAATATTAAAGAGTTAGTGAGTTTAGTACAAAGGTAGATGATGTGAAAAAAGATTGAAGTAGGTGATGCAACTTTGAACATTTTACAGTTTTAAGTCAGCTTTATCATACTATAAGATATAGTGTATAATGTAAGCCAGTAGTGAAAAGGAAAGGATGGTCTTCTGTGGACAAATATTTAGTCCCATCTTTTTAAGTAAGGTGTACTTTCTCTGAATTCAGCTTGACAATGAGGATAAATCACATATATTAACCTGGTTTTGCTTGTGTTATTCAGTTGTTATAGTAGTGTGGTTCCTGGGACACAAACAGCACAGCATAAAGATAGACTTTAATACAATAACAGTTTTCTTTCTTGACTATTTTCCATATATTGCAACAAAGGTATTTCTGCTAAATTAGACAATGACTGAAGATGGAAATTGGTCATTTAGCATATACATTATGCTATGATCTTTTTATGGATGATTTATGGACAAAATTGAAAGTGCTTTTGTTGTTATTTTTTAAAGCTTTTAACATCTGGGGAAATAAAGTTAACATATTATATGCAAATCAAGAAATTTTAATAGTTTGAAAATTTTTGTACCTTATGGACCATCACACTTTAATGTTATTACCTTAAAATTGAAACTGTTTATTTAAACCACATCTGAAACATAAAACCATTTTTATCAAAATCTAATTTCAAAGATACCCAAGAATAATTAACTTCTTAAAGTTTTAGATCAATTAGGAATTGTATTTTTTTTAATGAGATTTAGTTTTCTGTGAAGATATTTATTTTTGTTGTTGATTAATTAATGAAATTCTTATTGTAGTTTTGTTCTTATTTATTTTGCAGTTGTGTTTTGTAAATAATCAGAATACTTAATAGTCTCACAAAGTATTATTTGTTTAAGGGTTAATTTATCTTTTAAGAACAATTTTCAGGTTTCCTGCTGCCCTTGGAACTATTTCATTGTAAATCATGTTCAATTTTGATGGCCATAATAATGCATTATTATGAAAATTATTCTTTCATTGTAGTAAGTTTCTACAAAAGTTGATGAGGTCAATCTTATTCCACACATTTTGATAAACTTTTCACACAGTCTCCACTGCATTTGGATGTTGGCTTTCTAGACTATGTTTAAGCAGATCAAAGACAAAAACAAAACAGCATTTTATGCTTCAATAAAACTGAATTATGTTGGCAATTTAAATATTTTATGTTAAGGCCTTCAAAACAAATACAGATAATAATTATTCACTAATGGATATAAACTAAACTGAGTTCTTTTTTGTCTTCAATAGTGTTTACTAATTCAGAACCTGTTAGAGAGTTTGAAGAAGGTGCACTCCAGATGTGCTTTGCTGATCTTAGGCAAGTTAGTAAACCTTACAAAACTCTACTATTTAAGTTCATATTAAAAGATATTACAAGTAATGTAAACATTGCTTTTGGAAAAATACATTTTATGTGGTTGCTGTAGAATAGTCATTAATATTGTATACGTATGTGACATAGGCAGACATTATGTATATAGATATGTAATTAACAGTTACATTATGGAAGTCATTAAACCTTGAAGAATGATATATGCTCATAGGAAGAAAAGTATGCAACTCTCATGAAATGCCTTTCAAAAATGAAACTAGTTAATGAAATTATTTCCTTAAACTTTGATAACAAACTTTCATTAAAGTAAGTAGTTTCAGCAAAAGTTTTATTTTGTAAATATTTTTTGGATTTTTCTAATAAAAATTCATTATTTAATGTAGTTATTTACACTTGGACTCTGAGTAGTTCACATGCAAAGTAATTTTTACATAAAGTATAAAAATAATACTTTTTACGTTACAGTTTTTACATTTCATTTGCATAACCTCTAGAACCTCATAAATGAACATCAGTTGCTGTTTTTTAAAGTAAATGTTTGTACTTTATTTTTTCTCTTTATGCACCCGTATTACTAACTCTATTTATCACCATCAACAGAGAGTGCAGGGAAATGTTTTTAAAATTAATAAAAATGTGTACATACCTTTTACATCTTTATAGAAATTCACTAGTATAGTCATCTTTTTCACATATTCGTAATTTAACGTCTTTATCTTTTCATTTATAGTTTATTTTTAATTCTCCTTTAAAATTCTTTGTCTCTATTTATTCTGATATGTTAACTGATACCAATAGGCCTTTTATGAAGAAGTTATTTTGACAAATTCCCCACATAGATGTGTTGCCAAAACAGGATGGCTGTTATAGATACCATCTTGTTTATAAAGCTTTCACAAGCCATGTAACAAGTTAAGCTTATAATAACCATTAAATCACTCAAATATGATTTTTAAAACATAAATTATACGTAGGCAACTAAAATATAAAAATTAAATGTAAGTACAGTTCAACTGTCTCTAACTATAGCATTTTGAGGTAACAAACCACTGTAAGTGCTGTAGACAATAGTACTGCAGGCTGTTATTTCTACTTCAGAACAAAAACTGTACACTAATTTCACATTAACTGTTGGTGGAGTGGAATGTAAACTGAGCTCTATATAACAGCTTTGTACACTTGTATTAACTAATTACTTGTACATCATAAATTAGTTTCCAAAGTATAGAAGATTGGCATAGCACCCATAAAAGGCTGTAAAATCTAGTTTTCTTTTGCAGTGGATTCAGCTCTTAAGACTGCATGTATCGTATGTCTCAAAAGGACATGTGAAAATACATTGGCATCTTGACAGTTGTATGCATTGTGAGCTTATGTGTTTACAGTCAGTTTCTGTTAAATTGGAGATTTTTTTTTATATAACTTGGATCATGTGACAAGCAAACTATGTGAGCAAAATATTTATTTTAAATGTTTCTGTTGTAACAAAGAATTAAAACTTGGATAACATAAACATTAAATTATTTACTATTTCATTCACATGCATGGATTGTAAAGATTTATAATTAAATTTTGCATATAATTTAGTAATTTGCATATAAAGTAATTTTAAAATGCTGCTGTTCTGATCAGATAAACAGATATGACTTTCAGTGTTATTTTGTTTATCAACATTACTCATCTTTGAGTTTCTGATGTGAGAACTTAAGACTATGTCATTTAAATGCTTCTGTGTGCATTTTAATCTGGAATTTTTTGCCTGTTGGCTTCAGTCAAGAACACTTTTTATATATCTGGGAACCAAATATATACACGAGATTTACATTCATTGTCACTGACAACCCTCAATGTATTTATGGCATTTGTACTTGTGATTATAAATGTCACATATATGTTTGTAATTGATACATGTTTTGTTGACTTCGCTCTCTTGAACTTCGAGGAATTCAGTTATATGTCTTATCACAGCTGTAAATGAGAGTGACTTATTTTGTCACGTAATTCTTGGAATTGTGATTTCTTCATGAAGTTATTTGCTTTTATTCTCTTTTTTTATATTTTTTCTGTTGACTAAATCACTGGACCTTTCTACTGGCTTTAAAAGAATTTCAAAGTAATTGTTAATCAGATTGGTTACTTCTGTTATAATTATTTTGGTGAACTTTGTATTTGGTCATTCTAATTTGCTTGAGAAACATCTCTAGAATACTTTAGAATCCTCTTTTCTTAGTCTTGCCTGAAACATCAGTCTAGTCTAGTTATCTGAATAGTAAATGGTGAACAAGTTTTTGTATTTGTGTCGTTCATCCCATAGTTCTGATGCTCATGAACTGTCATGGTTAGTAACCTATATGGTCACTTCAGTCTGATTATTAATTGAGAACTTTTTTTTTATTAACTACTAGATACTAGTTACTCATTACTTTTTATCCTGTGTTTTGACTGATAATCTGCTTCCATATTCTTGAAAATCTCAAAGAACTATTTATTTAGTGGTCGTGGCTGAAAATCAATCCTTAGTCTTCTTGATACAGAGACTGGTTGATATATATACAGTAGTTTTAATATTCAGTGACCATCATGGAGGTCTGTTTTCTCTTTTTTTAACTTAAGGGAGTTTCAAGTTTGTATCATGTGAATTTTGTTGCATATTACTTTTTCTTTGTATTAGAGGATGATCTTGTGTGTGTCTTAGGTTAATAGGCTGGCTTTTATTGGTCACTAGTCATTGTTAGGGAAGGTTGTATAAAGTTTTACTTGTACAGGTCTCATGCTTGTCTAGGTACAAGGAAGCACTGTGCTGGTCTACAGTATATGGAATCCTCTCTCACTTCACAAAAGAAATATTGTTTTTATAAACACCTAAAGTTAAAAAAAGGACAAAAACAGTTACATTATTTAACTTGTGTTTCAAGCAACTGCCCTTCATTAGGTTTGATATTGTTTAAGGTTATTTACTTTTCTCAAGTTTCAACATAACTGCTCATTTTTATTTGTGAATCTTTTCCACTTTTAGAAAGAAATTAAGGATGTTTATTGGATAGCATTGTTAAATTCAATAACAGTATGACATCATTCTCAGTCCTAGAATTAATGACTTGTGCATCTCTTAAAAAAATTTCAAAACAACTTTGTAATTTATTTTATTTTTATTAATATCACCTATATTTTAATTCATTTTTCTATTTCCCGTATATTAGTATTGTTTCCTATATGTTAATATCACCTATATTTTTATTTATTTTTCTATTTCCCGTATATTAGTATTGTTTCTTATATATTTTTTTACATTATCACTTTCTGTAGTTCCCATTCCTTTTTATTTTTTTATTTTTCTATTTTGTGAAACCTGTTTTAACATTTTTTTAACTGTTGTCACTGCCATCTTTCATGTAATGCACACATTTTTTTATGTACATCTAAACATGACAAGAATGTCTTCTGTTATTATTGCATAAATGACATCAACATCTGTACTTGTGATGTGCCCTTCTAATCATTGCTCTTTATTATCCTAAAAAAGAATAGTCAATCTAGTTAAAATATTTTATGTCACCTTTATTGGGTTACATGTAGTACTGATAAAGATTTAAGCACTCATTCAGTTTCCCATGTACATAAACAGTCAAAGGATTGTTAGGCCAGTTTGACCTGCTTGAAATGAATAGTGTATTTTGTTCAGTTTAAATTGTTGCTCTTGCTCAGTATGTTAGTTATTGCTATTTCTTTTCCAGAAGTTTAGTAATGCATTTGAAAGCCACACTGTGTAACATTGAATAGATTCAAAATAGTTATTGGTATCTGAATAGACCTATTTGCTTAAAAGTTTCACCAGTCTATAGAAAAACAGAGATAAAAGTTACAGTTTTGTAAATCACTTTTTGAGTATATGTATAAAGATTGGCTCTGCTTACTGTTAATAGGAAGATTTTGAATTTTTCATGAAACATTAAGAACAAGTTATGAAGTACTTTATAAAAATGATAAACGTAGCATGAGATAGACTTAAAAATTGAAATAACTTTATTTTAACTAAACATTTTAGTAAACTGAAAACATTGAAGATCTACATGTTGCATTCTTTGGAAATAAGAAGCTTTATGGCTGTCAGGTATTTACAGTGTTAAAGAGTATAATGTGTGTGTGGTAGAAGGAACACTCTAAATGTCCCTCTGGTGTTAATATATACAATAAACAGTTTGTGTCATGCTTCTTTTTTTTAATAGTAATGGTCTACAATTTGTATCATTGTTTAGTAACAAAACTCCCAATTGATATTGTTAGGTCAACTATGGTATTTATGTTGTGAATGTTTAATATATATATTGGTTTGTTTTTTATTCTTGTTAACTTTGGTGATACAACAAAACAATTTAATTCAGAAATTATTTAGATTTAGAATTGATATTTTGTCTTTATTGAGCTTAGAGTAAGTAATTGCACAGTACATTTTTAAGCTTAATTATAAAACAAATAATACCCTAGGCTCAGTTATTGCACCATGATAAGTTAAATAGCATTTTATTTATATTTTTTTCAGTTGTTTATTAACATTGAGGTATAGACAAAAGTAAGATAAAAGTTACCAAGGGTTTCAATGGAGTAGTGTTTCAACTAAGCCTTTGTTACAATAATGTTTTACATCCAATGCTTATATTTAGGCCATTAAATACACCTTCTGTTACTAATGTTAAGATCAGATGATAGCTAGTTGTGTCTAAGTGTGAATGTGTAGTATTTAAAGTATGTAATTCCCTCCAGTCTTACACTGTTAAATTAGGGATGGCTAGTGCAGATAGCCCTCGTGTAGCATTGCATGAAATTCAAAAACAAACAAACATAATTAAAGATGTATTAACTGTGGAAACTCTACTAAGTAAAATAGTTACATATATTTTTCGATATCACATCTTCCAATTATTTTAGTTTAGTCACAGAGTCCATCAGTCTCCTTTCACTAAAACTGATTTCTTATTATTACTTTCTGACTTAGAGTGTTCAATTCCTTCTTATAATTTTTGTTAATTAATTTATGTATAGCAGTTTACTTTATTTTGGTGCATTGGAATTTATCTTGCAGAATTTTTGTAGTTATATTTTCTTATAACTTCTAGATCTTTTCATGACATAGGACTTGGCAACCTACTTTCATGACTATGGACAAGAAAATAGCAAGTATTTAAGGGTAAACCCACAAGTTGCTGTTGTTCTGTTTGAAAAGTAAGTGGAACATAAAAGTAATCAAAGTTAATTTTAAATGTCACTATATACTGCTTTATTATAAATTGTTAAAGTCTATCCAATAATGATTATGCATGTTTTGATTTTTAAAAAAGGAAAATGAAAACATATAGCCACCTGAAAAGTTGTATGTTTAGTGACCTAGTCATATGTTGCCCTTAAGAAACCTGATACTATTGATGTCTTACTCCAAGACAAGTCCTGCAAGATGTCAAGTTTCATTTTTTAAATTAAAAGTTAAGTCTTATTTAGTTTTTCAACTAGCCTTTGACAGGTGTAAATACGAATTTAGAAAGAATGAAGGTAAGATGATAAATAGTTGTAGACTGTGAATAAAGTAATGTTTTACTTTTTATTTCTTTAATGTTTGTTTATTTTTAGTATTGGTTAAAGTGTTTGATATATATATATATTTGTTTATGAGGATTATTTTGCATTGTTATCTTAAGATATGTGTTTAGAACAAAACTAAACCTCCTAAGCTAGCTGAATCTTGTGTTTGGGATCATAGCAAAAAATTTGCTTGCATTGAGGGTACCATGACAGATGAATCAACACCTTCTAATCATCATAAGTATGGTGGTATGTTAGACGTATATAATATTCATTACTCGTTTAATTTTTATTTGAACTATATAGGTATTTTGTTTTGATCAGAAGTTGGAAACAGTTGTAGATTTTATTACCAAAAAGTTTTTCTCTGTAGAAATTTTTTATCATGGTAATATATTAAACATAACTTGAGAATTCTCTGTATTAATACCATAATTATTAATGAATTAATTTTAACTGTTGAGAGTTGAATAATAGTTGAATGTCTGTTGTGTAGTCAGTTAATCATACATGCATACAATTTGCACATATTCACAAGATGGTAGGTTCCAATGCTTCAAATTAAATAAACATTCTTAGATTTTCATCTCCACGTGTAATGTGAGAGTAATAAAACATTGAATACAAAGTAGATAAATATTATCAATATATTATTTTTCTAAGGTAGATAGAAATAAAATCTTAAATTTATGGTATAATGTTTATAACTAAAATTCTATTTTACATTTTGAAGTTAATAATCATGAATGTGTTAGTTAATTTAGCCATAATTAGTTTCATTTAGTAGAAAACCACTTAAATTCAGAATGTTTGTTTATTCATATATTTAACAGTGCTTACCACAAATTTGCACAATTAATTGATACTTTCTTGCATATAAATACGATAGTTTTCCTTAACCTTTTTTTTTTATGATAACTAGGTGTCTGGGCTTTTTATAATGAAAGAACACCTCATATCTGTTAAAGCATGTCATGTTAGTTGGCATAACTAAGAATATAGGTACTTGTAGGAATATCATGACGTATATATTTTGTATAGGTTGATCTGTAAGTAATTTAAAAAATTTTATATTTAAGGTTGTTCTATGTGTAAGCTTCTTTGTAATAGAAGTTATATATGGTTTTAACTATCAGTTTTGAGTTGTACTTGTGAGATAAAATTCATGTTTTTGGTTTGTGTGTTGAAATATCCTTAAGTCATTCAGTCAAAGTAATTTTTTTAGAAATATGTAAAGCATATAAGTGTTTGAGTAATTTTGCACAGTAATTATATGTTTAGAAGTTACACTGTGCACAAAAGAAGCTTCTTCACTACAATAAAAATACAACTGTTCATGAGTAATTTGTTGATCCTGATTCTAAAAATTGTTGAATATTACTGATCACCTCTAGTTTTTGAGCTATGTTAGGTTTATTCTAAATATTCTTATATATTGTGAAAATAACACTTTCTGATAACTTTATTTATTTATTGAAAATTGCATTTAAGAATGTTCAAAAACAACATGTAATTATATACTGAAAATACACTTAAGCTATGTTTAAAACTTTCATCATGGTATTATTTTTTATTTCTTTTTACAAAATACCTGACTGACTTGTTGCATCTTTTATGTATGTTGTTAGTTTCATGCTATAAGAATCAACAGTAATCTTCCGTCATCACAGGATTCCACTGTCTTTCTTGATGTTACTGTTCTATTATAGACATAACTTAAGGGAAGTGCTCACCAAGATTATTGCTCACTGCACCTAGATCATTTGATAAGAAGCTTAATTAAAAGTGTGAGAAGTGTAACTTTAGTGACATCTTGGACCCAGTTTTCCTCTTGTTCTCAGGGATATCATTAATCGTCACAACATAGTTTTCATCTCTGTAAATTCCTAAGAAAATTTTAACAACCAGTTTGAGTGATTTCCTCGCAGTAAGTTCTTTCTGACTGAGTAATGTTTCAAAATCACCATTCATCAGCACTTCCCAAATCTGTGGCCCAACAAAGATACCACCTTTTAGTTTTTACTTCACTAACTTTTTGAAACTTATGAGACGGATGGAGTGAGGGAAGAAACATATCTTGATGATTCACTGAAAGTTGGAACTCAACTTTCTGTTTTCCTGGAACGTAGTTCTCTCATTGGCCATTCCTTTTTTTTAAAAATGAATTTTATGATATCGGCTATCCCAGACAGACAAAAAGCTACAGTGTTTGGTATACTCACTTTATAGACTTAGCAGTAGTGGATATTTGATTGCTTCAGGTATAAGCTGCATGTTCTACTATGTTCACAACATTAATAACAGGAACCAATGGCTTAGTGTTCTCATTATGTAAAAGGACAGTTTTCACACTAACTTTAGATGAATTGGTAAA
This sequence comes from Tachypleus tridentatus, assembly GCF_004210375.1. NCBI lineage: Eukaryota > Metazoa > Arthropoda > Merostomata > Xiphosura > Limulidae > Tachypleus > Tachypleus tridentatus. The sequence goes on along the minus strand of NC_134826.1, from coordinate 65,853,235 downwards.
ATGTTTTCTTTCTTGAGAGTATATTCAGTACTTGATTCTTCAATTAGTGCATCAACATTTGTACAGAAACACAAAGTATCTTGCATGCTGTAGTGAGAAGCAAGACTTTTATGATAAGTTCCATTGCCGTAAATGAAAGTTCCCCATGCTGTTTCAGTATAAAACAAGTCACAAATCTGATCATTTAGCTCATCTTGTGTGATCAGATGAGGCAGTTTATGCTGAGATGCCACAGGGTAAAATTATTAAATGAAGGAAGTAAAGATGATTCATTGTCTTTTTTGCAGTATAACTTCTATTTCCCACTTTGCTGCTGGATGTGACACAAGAAAATCATCCCCATGAGATACTGGTTTCATCACACATGCAATCTCTGGATATTTAGTGTATTGTTTAGTTTTGTCTGAATATCCAGAAATATTAATGCAAAAATAATTGTAAGTTAGATGATCTTTGAGCTCACACTGTATCATTGAAATTGTCAATGACACAATTGCTCTTCTTTTATTTAGCCACTGTGTGAAGCCAGATTTGGAAACTGTACAACACAAACGTAGCATAAACTGTTTAGGTGGTTTTTGGACTTTACTTGAAGTGAAAGCAGTCAGTACATCAAATAATTTTCTAAAAAGTATAAAAGAATTATGCTTACAGAACTAGCATGCATTTTAAATATTTTAAAAACAAAATTTTGATTTTATTTGATTATATCACAGGTATGATGTGAGGAAGATGGACTTTGTTTTTAGTGTGTGCAGAGCCAGACAAAGTAACGAACTGAGTGAGTGAGTGAAAAGCAGTTGAGAGAGAGGTCTATCATTCTGTCCATTTTAAGCTCAGTTGAGGGACTCCTCAAATGTTCCTGGGCAGAAAAGGTGAGCATGGGAATGAAGCAAAATTGGTGCAAGTCATAATAATTTTATCAAGAACAAGTAGCACATATGAACAATATATATGGAGTTTTACACCAATACAATACAGATACTGTTTGAAGTTATCAAAAATTTATTCCTTTTGTCCATTAAACTTTCTATGTAAACTTAATTTCACAGTATAAACATATTGAACTGAGCTGATTGTATGGTATTACACATATTGTTGATAAAGTAGTGAGATACTACAGTATCTTAAAATCTAGAGGTGATGGACAAATTCTGATTACATATCTAAAACCAAAACTATTTAATTACCAAGAATCATGTGAGTTTTCTCTAGTAGCAAATGATTTGTTATGCAGTGTTACCTAAAACATTGTTTAGGACAAATTTGTGTGTCTGCAAACTTATAAAAGAATTGATTGATTGATGAATTTGTGTTATAAAGATAAAAGGTTTTTTTTTGTTTTTTACTTTACAATGGTGTGTTTACGTTTTATATTTTATAATGCATGCTTTTGAACCAATTGCAATGTTTATTTATTTATAAAAAGTGTACAACTACCTTTCAAGTTGTTTTAGAAATAAAATTATTGCTAAAAAATACAAGTTTCAAATAATGCAACATTTTTTAAAGGGTCTTATTTTTATTTAGGTATGTCTTTTTCAGGCTTGTGAATGAAAAGGATTTATACAATTTTAATAATATAATTTACTAATTTTTTAAAATATTATTAATTCAACCTATCCATACTTTTATTGTGAATTAATGTTCTTTACTCCCATAAGGGTGAGAGAAGCAGACGAGAAGAAAAATATATTTTCAGCATTAAAAAAGAATCAACGAGACAAGAAGAAGTTGGTAGAAACTACCATAAAACAGCTCAGACAGTTAACATCAAACAGTGATTTGTATAATTGTACTTAATTCTTCCCTTTGTTAGATATTTTGGTTTTCTATTATTACTGGCTTGATGGAAAGTATCCATTCAGTTTTTTGTGTGTTTAATGAATTAGTAAAATGTGACTGTTCAATGTCAAGAACATTGATATCAATTATTCTGAGAAGTGAGTGAACCAGGTTTTCAGTTAACATTAATAAAATATAAAGATTCTTATCTTTTCTTTCCCATAGTTTTGTTAAAATGGATAGTTCTAGCAGCAGAGCTTACCATATTAATGTCTGCCATAAAGGGAAATTAGGCCAAGAAGTGCACTTTCTACTTATTTCTAACAAAATGTATTGACCAGTTTTTCATTGTTTGGCTATATAGTTTTAAAATTTTGTGAGAGACAAAAACGTTTATGACACTAAATTATTAAACTTATTTGACCCATATGTTGCTTTATTTCTCAGTTTTAAATCACTTTTTCTTTAGCCCATTTATTGTGTTATAGAATAGGGAAAGAGTGTGATTCTGAGGGAAGTTTGGTATAATTAAATTGTGATCATAACACAAATAATAAAAAAGACATTAAACACGGGTCAGTGTTTTTCTGGCAGATTTTAGTGTATTAGTCTATTAATAATTATACCTTGATTGAAATTATAAGTAAAATATTACAATATAAGACAAATACTGAAATATTTTCTAATATAAAAATAATAAAATTCATAAGGTTTCTAACTGTTTTAGAAATTTAGGGGAAAAACACTTCATTATAGTATGAATATAGACATTTAAAGAAATCACTGAGTAAATTAACATGTTGCTATTGTGGTACATGTAATAGTTCTGTTCTAATTTTCCATTTGATTTAATAGCTAGCTCATAACTGTTTGGTCTCAAGGTAATATATAGATAGTAGAAAATGAACTTGAACCATCTAATAAACTGTTGTTGTGACACAACTGAATTCCTTGTGTTTTCTGAATATAACTTAACAACTAATTGAAAAGTTACATACAGATATTAGAATATAAACAAACCTTGTGGTCTAATAAATAGCAGCTATGATAGATCTAAATTGTCTTCTTTATGATTCAACACACTGATATAGTTGTGTTAAGAGAGTCATCTGTATAACCAATGTCTGTGAAGATGTGTTTTCAAAACAAACATCAAGGGCCTTTATGAGATTTTTATAATGGTACTTAATACAGTTTTTCAAGTGTGGTCCCAGTTATTACTAGAAGAAACATTTTCATTTAGATGCAAAGTAAAATTGCCAACCTGGTATGTGATGAAGTAAAATGGTAAGCAGACAATACAGGAGAGAACAGTTAGTATTATGTACAATAATTTAGGTATATTTGACTGGTATGCTGTAACATAATAATACATTGTGTTATAATAATCCAAAAATGGCTAAATGATTGTTACTATACCACAACTGCTGCAACCTAATGGCAGACACTAGAAAAACACAGTACTATGACAATGAAAAAAAATGGTAATGTGATTGTTACCCTGCTAATATGGTATATGGCTAAATGATTGTCACTGTGTTGTACCTTGATGTTGTTATAAGGTGACTGTTTTGTGGTGCTAAATAATTTGACAAAATTGTTTACCAAACTAATGCAGAAGAGTATATGATGTTACTACTATAGAATAATTCAATTTGTTTGTAACATATACAAAACAAATATGTCTGTAGTAATATTACACAGTAGTATAATTTGTTTGTCATTGTATAAACAGAGTTTTCATCCTCTACTTACATCAGACACTTAGAGCTGGCAGCTGGTTTTCACTCAATATTAAACCCATTTACGTGCTGCGTATCTGAAAGCCAGTGTTCAGTTTATTTTGAAATAAATCTCACACATCTCATGCTTTTAAGAAATGTTTGGTAGGATAGTCTACAAATGGGAAAAGAACTTTTAAAGAACCTTAAAAATGGGAATTATGTTTGACATGTTTCTCTAATAATTTGACACTGAAAGAAGTTAGTTGTGCTTAACTTTTATGAAACATTTAAAATTGTGCCTTTTACTTTTCATATAAGTATGCTACTGGTTGAATTGTAATTGACTAATTAGACAAAATAATTATTAGCTATGTTGTACTGTACATTTTAGGCTCATAATGAATGATACATCATCAGGTTATTATGGGGTATAATTTTCAACAGTTTTTGTACTTTACATTAAATAAACCCCACTATCTGGTTGGTGGTGAAGTTAAATACTTTTCCTTTGCAAAGAGGTTTTAGTGGAATAGTCCATTGCAGTTAATAATAAGATAATATAACTTACTTTGTTTGTGTGAATAATACATACTTCATGAAAAATATGTTAAGATCCAATTTTTTTCATAATTACAGTCATTAAGTGTTGCTTTTTCTTTATATCATTCATGCTTTTTCATTTATAAACTTGACTGCTCATGGGAGAGATGTAATTAAACATTAAGGGGTTCTTATTTTTCTCTGTAACACTATACTGTTTCTGCTTCTGTTTGTTTAATTTGTTTGTTACATGAAATAGAAATACCAATTTTGAAGGTTCCAAACTTGTAGATGTTTACAGCACTAGAACTACTAGTAAACATTTGTTAATGAAGAAGAATTTTTGTGACATTACTCCTGTTACTGATTGTAAACAGAAGGCTTAGTACTCATGATTTACATATTATTTTATGTCAGTACAAATATCGTACTACATCATGTTGTTGTTTTTTTCAATTCATGGAATACCTATTGTGTATCATATAAGATACTCAAGAGATTCAGACAAATGAAAAAGGTACAGAGCAATATAAAATTCTAGCAAAAGATAGCCATGTTTAGATAGTGAATAAAAAACTTTCATGTTTTGTTTTTGTTATTTGTTGTGAAAAAAAGTCAGAGTGGCCTTTTAACTAATATAAAACAATTTGTTAATGATAATGCAAGTTTCCTTGCATAGGCCTTTAACAGTTACAAAGATTAGTGATAAGGGTTAAAATTTTCTGTGACCATCAGTTGTCTTAAGGGTTCAAAATATTTGTAAGCTAATAACCATCATGAAGGGTGGAAATTTCTGTAAGGTATCAGCCCCTGTGTTTCTTAAATATTTTCACAAAAACTCGTAGTTGTTTACAATCCATTTTGTCAGGTTGAACTTCAGTGGTCACATCATGATTCAAACTGCTTACTCTTGAATGTTCACCATATAGTTGTTTCTTGTCCCAGCCTTTTGTATTACTTTGTTTTGACCATAGGCATTTTTTTTTTTTTTCAGAATAGTATGTTACTGTGGACGTGAATAATTAGTGTAAATATGTGTATATTGCTTTGACCTTTTGAACTATGAAGTGCTTCTTTATGTTTAGTTTTACACTTCTGGAAACAGCTAAAACCATTTACCTGAATTGGGATTTTAACACTAGTTAAAAGGTTATAAAATTTGATAATATTGTCATGCTTTTGCTTTTGTGTAAATAATAAAAATTTATCGGAGAAACTAACTTTAAAACATAATATTTATAAGTAGATTTCAAATGAAACAAGTCAGAACTGTTCTTTTTTTTTGTGTGTGTTTGGAAAATATTTTATTAATCATTATAAACTTATAACTGCTGCAAAGAAACTGTATAACATACTTATTTTTCTGGTTGTGTTAGATGTTGATTTTTTTCACTTTGAAGAAATCAAGTATTGTGGAATGTTTTTTTATTTAGTAACTAAGAAAGATATTTATCTGCATAGCACGTTGTAAGTTTTTTTTGTTTGTGGGGTACATTTTTTTTTCTACAAAATAGTTTATTGTAACTATCTGTCCATACCTTTGTTGCTGAGTTTTCCTGTGCCTTTTGTGTGCAAACCAAACAATTTCCATAAAATCAGTTTATAAATTTTTGGTAAATTAATCCTATTTAATAATACCATTTTTTTGCTTGTTGTATATAGAGCTATATTTATATGTTTATGTACACAGTATATTTATTATTTGTTTTGGTTTCTGAAAATAATGATGGATGAATGGATAGAATACATTGAAAGTTAATTGTATACTTAGTGTTGTTTTGTTAGCTGATGTTTATTTTTAATGTTTTAAACAGTAATTTGTTTGTATTTACCAGTACTATATTATATGAAACTATATTGTTTTATCCAATAACAAACAAGCATACTTCAATGAGATGTTGGTTGTTGTTTTTTAAGTTAAGAAATAATAATACAGTTGTTAACAGAATGGCTAGTAGACAGTTTCCAAAAAATGTTTTTTTGTAGATTGTTTTTATTATAGGCTGTGTTTGACTTACAGATATTGCTGTATAGTCACAGTTCTTTGTAGTAACATGTACTATGCAACTCTGGATACATATACTTCTCCCTCAAGTACTTTTGTCAGACATCATTTCATTTGTAGGTCATAAAAACGTGATGAATATAATCTACAGCCTTTGTTACTGTTTGTTTTTAACAACTAAAATAAGAAGACAATTTTTATGAAAAAAACAAAACAAAACAAAACGTAAACCATTCGTGTGTATTTTGGATTACATGTGACTGAAATAGCCATTCTGAAGTTTTTATAGTTTATTAACTAAATGTGTAATAATCACACAATCTCGCATTTTTTTATTGTAGTAGCAGAACAAAAAGTGTATTATAAATATAGCTGTGATTGTTTCACAATTTTGGTTTGGAATGTTTAAAAACGAGTGGTGTTCAATTAGGTTTTGCGGGTTACACAAAGGAAATGTGACATTTTTTAGATTATAAAATGTATTTTTAACTTTGGTCTACTTTCATCATTTTTGGAGTAGTGATCAAGTTCACACAGTAGATCGTTTTTTGTCAATTTTTTTACAAGTAATTTAGAGAACTGTGCAAGAGTCTGTTGGCTGTGGTTTGTATATTTGTACATAAATTTTCACAATGTACTACGAGAGACTTTGTATGCTGCAGTAATTATTAAGTTTTGTATTGATTGTATTTTATTTATGCGTTTCAGGACTTTTGTTTAACCATACTGGAAATGAATATTCGATAGCAGGTCGTATATATGTTTTGTAGATTTTTATTATGTTGTCTGGTGAAGTTCGTTGGTTTTTGCCGGTTAGACTCTTTGCATAATTTGTGCGTTTCCAATTTTTTTTTAAATATATTATTTGCATGTTTCACCCATGTCAGTTTTGTATTGAAGGTTAAATCTTACAGGTTTGTTGTGGTCTGGAGAAGTGTTTCGCTCGTGTGTAATTTGGAAGGATCTCTTTTATGATTTGTTTGTGAATGTTACTAATTGATTTTTGTTAAGTTTGGTTTAATACAATATTTCTGACAGTATTCTTCTATATTATCTAACAACAGTTGTAGATTTGTCGCTGTTACGGATGGGGTGGGAGCACTTTTCCAGACCACAACATCGTCCGCGAATTGTGATGCACACTCCAAGTTTGGGTGTTTTAAGGGCATATTGATGAACAGAATATGGCTAATTACCCTCCTTTATTCCAGAGGTTGGTGTCTCTACAAGTGGGTTTTCTCGAAATATATGTAAAAACGGCATCGTCAGGTTCACAAAGGATGACCGAAGAAGGTCGAAATGTTGTTCGCTCCTCAACGTAAAATATTTTCTCAACCCAAACGAGCCGTTTTTACATGTATAAGGTTCCCCTGACATTTATTTTCCAACTTCTATCTTCCAGGAAGTTAGATAGCCAGGTGATCTGTCTCTATATTTTCTAAATTCATTTTTAATTCTGGTAATTTTCAAGTTATTTCTAAACAATTTGAGAGTCTATTACTAATTATTCTTTCGATAATTTTTCCTACACAGCTGGCCAGGCTGATCGGGGGGTAATTGTTTGGTTTACTTGCTGGTTTTCCTTTTTTATGGAACACAAAGACTATTGCTTGCTTCCAAAAAGCCGGGATGTATCCAGAACTGAGTGATAAGTTAAAGATTGCTGTTATGTGTTCACACAGTCCCTGAATGCCTTTTCAAAAAGGAGAATGGCTTGTATGTCATCACCTCCTGATGTCTTGTCTTTTGTAGATTTTATTGTTAGTTTCACTTCCTTTTCTGTTATTTGTTTGATTGTTTTTGTAATTTCACGCAAAGCTACACGAGGGCTATGTGCGCTAGCCGTCCCTAATTCAGCAGTGTAAGACTAGAGGGAAAGCACTAGTCATCACTACTCACCGCCAACCCTTGGGCTACTCTTTTACCAAAGAATAGAGGGATTGATCGTGACATTATAACGCCCCATGACTGAAAGGGCGAGCATGTTTGGTGTGACGATAATTCGAACCCGCGACTCACAGATCACGAGTCGAACGTCTAAACCCACCTGGGTAAATTGGTACATGCGCAAGTATTGATTGGCATAGAAGCGCGCGAAGGTACTTTTATTACACATGCGCGCGCAGGTGCGTAAATTGGTATATGCACGCGCAAGTGCTGATTTTCGTACATGTGCGCGCAGGGGCATAAATTTTTACATGCGCACACAAGTGCGGAAAATAGTACAAGCACGCACAAGTCTTTATTTTTGTAGATGCGCGAACAGGTGCGAAAATAGGTATATGCTCGCGCAAGTGTTGATTTTCGTAGCAGCGTGCGCATGTGCGAAAATTGGTACATTCTCTCGCAAGTGTTGATTTTGGTACATGTGCGCGCATGTGTGTTTCAGATTTTGTTTTCTTTACTATTTTCATGTGTGGATGTTTGGAGTAGAGATAGTGATTTCTTCTTTCATTCAACAGATATAGATATACAAGGATTAATTTGCTACATGTTTTAGTAACTACTGATTTTGCAGCAAGATATTCTGATTCTTCGATTGTTTGGGAATGGAGTTTTTCTCCTGCTACGTAACATGGATGAGCGTGAATCTGATTTTAAGAAAACAAATGATAATTTATTGTCTGCAGTATATTAACAAGCAATGTGAAATAGTTTTATACATATGATTCTGTACGCTCTTTTATACAACAAAGTAACAAGTTAATATGAATTTTATAAATCAAACGTTTTTCAATCCTCTTTTGACGGTGAGGTATGTAATTCTCTTCAGCGTCGAATAATTCCTGTAACCGATTTAAGTTTCATTTACAATGTAGGTGTCTTATACAAGGGTTCTAATGCAATATCAAAATGAAAGAACACGTGAACTTATGTTGTAACTAGGGTTAACATTTTCTTCCTTTATATAAAAAAAAATCGAAATAATAGTATTTAGAATGTGATTTATGAAGTGGAATTACAGTGGAGCTACATTAAACCGCGAAATCGCTTAAGGCGGTGTAGCAAGTCTTGTGAGCGAGGATTATCGCGATTCACCGCTAATTTAAGAACGTGTAAGAACGCGGCTTATGAATTTAATCCTGGCTTTATAACTTCAAGGAGATACTTAAAAAGGATTTGCTTTAATTTGGGAAATATATTACAATAGAAATCGACCGTTAATCTGTCTTAGGCCGCCATTGTTACCGAATCACACCTCTCCATACATTAAAGTTAATCCATGAAAAAAAGTGATAAATAATTAAAGTATTATTTTTAATTCGATAATCCGATCTTTTTTATGGAATTGTATAAATATTGGCCACAAACCCAATAGAAATCACTTCAGTTTCTGAATTAATAGTGAGTATATCATATTGACAAATTCCTACCCCATGAGTACCAAACGTAAACATGCATCGTATGACGTTCAGCAAATGCTGAATGTCATAGAAAGAATACGAAACGGCGAAACTCGCGCTAAAGTTAGTAGAGAGTTAGGCATACCTGAGTCTACATTGCGTGGGTGGATTAAAGATGAGAATAAATTAAGAGCATTTCTTGATTAACTTGATGAGGGTGGTTTGAAACGCAAGAGAGCTAGAACAGCACAAGATCCTGTGTTAGACAAGGCAACGTTCAATGCATTCAAAGAAGATCCTGCCCCAGTACCTCCAACAAGAACTGCAGATGAAGCCGTCAAAGGACTTGAGGTAGCCGTAGAGTACTACGAGCGTGAGGGAGAAAAGCTGAAAACACTACAACTAAAGTCCATGATTAGAGACGCCAAGAAGAGGGCAACAATGAGCAAGAAGCAAGCAACAATAACGTCATACTTTACCAAGAAATAAACTGTATTTGAACTATATTATCTGTATTTGTAATTTTTTAAAATTAATAAATTGAATAAAATTTTTGTGATAATAATGTAAAAAGTGGATAAAAATTTAATGTGGTTTCGTATATATTCGTAAGAATTTCAAATGTAATAACTCAGCATGAAACTAACTTTTTGTTTATATTTGTTATGTTTTTAAAAAATGTGAAATAAAATGATTTAAAATGTATTTTATTTGTTTTTTCTTATTGTTTAACTGCCAGTTAATAAATTCGGTATTAAAATTTAATAATTTATGCAACTGCGCAATATCGCTACCACGAGATTTAAAATGGCGGTCCGCATGTAACACGGGAAGACGAAATTTTACAATAAAAATAAACCTTTTCTTACTTACTGTTTTATTATTAATAAATCTTAATCAAAATTGTGTTGTATATTTTATTTATTAAAAAGGGGAAAAGAGAACCATCGCAATGCAATGGTCGTTTGTGTTAAAACGGCATATGTCAATTGTATCTGAATAGTCTATACATTAATATTATAATGATCACGCAATGGCCCCGGATGAGGCTCCTCGGCGGAGCTGTTGGCGATTTCGGCTTTTCAGTCACAAAGGTTAAGCAGGTTGACCCCCCAAATACCGCGGCTGAACGGCGCTCCACTGTATCTTGTTGCTGTAATGTAAAAGCACTGAATTTTTCATATTATAATCTTGCCCTTCCTCTGATACCATTATCTGGTCTGTTGTTTTCTAATTATAAACAAACTACAATTAATATTCCTTCATACTGCATGTGTATACGAATCTTCTGGCATACCAATTCTCAGGAAGTTACACGAAATACAACTTTTGTCAGAAATAAAGTTACAATAATATTGTTCTAAAAACCATTCGGACAGTTGAATCAAGTTCTTAATGCCAATACATACTTCACTATCTTTTCGTCAGATCAAGCCAAAAGCAAGCAATTCAACCACCCAAGGAAACATGTTGACCTAATCTGATTTATTGTTGATTTCCTTTCTTTTGAATAGTCTAACAAAACGATTCAAGAGCTGTTTGCTCTATGAATTCCTTAACTTTGAACGGAAATACTATAATGACAGCAGTCAATCAACAGTATCCACCACCAATTGTAGTTTACTATTGTTTGACTAAAGAATGAAATTTGACCTTACTCTTATAACATACCCTGATCCAAAAGTGTAGACCACATTTTTTTTTGTTTATTTACATAGGTAGAAGAACACAGATTAAGAAAGATCCACGAGAATAAATCGCCCCTCTTATGTGTCCCAAATATTCAAGTCTGGTGGTGGATTCACGAATGAGGCATATTTTCCTGACATACGATGAACTTTTCGTTTTTTTAGAATGAATATCTCAGTATGATTTGTGATCAACTGTATGCAGCTACTCCGAAGACGACAATACTTCCATAAGTCATACATAAGATTTCAAGAAACTTTTGACATCTCCTTAACCACCAATTTCCATGATCTCAATCCTTTTTTGATTCTGTTCATTGCAGACAAAATCCGTTGTTTGATTAACATCTTTGCTAGCCTGTACATATTAAAAAATAATTAGAAGCTTATAGTAATTTTAATGAAAGCTAAAACTGTGAATCCATATTATTTGCTGAAATATGTGAACACCATTGTACCAAGTCACACACCTACGAGCGCATCTACAATTTTACTAACTTCGCGCTCATGAAAAAAATAAGCACCAGCGTGCGCATCTACCAAAAAAGCGCCTGATCGCACATGTATGAAAATAAGCATCAAAATAAGGAAGTGCACGCGCATCTTGCAATTTACGTACTAGCACGCGCATGTACCAAAATAAGCTCATGAGCACACATGTACGAAGATAAACACTTGAGTGTGCATGTATTAAAATAAGCACATGCGTGCGCATCTACGAAAATGAGCACTTGTGGGCGCATGTTCCAAAATAAGCACCTGCGCGGATGTACAAAATAAACACCTGTGCTCGCATTTACCAATATAAGTACATGCGCGCGGATAACGAAAAAAAGATCCTTGATGCGCATGTACCAAAATTTAGAACCTGCACGCCCATGTACAAAAATACGTATCTGCGCGAGCATTTTCCAAAATAAGCACTTTCGTGCGCATGTACTAAAATAAGCACCTGCACGCTCGGATATGTATCAAAATAAGCACCTGCGTGCCCATGTACGAAATTGAGACTTCTGGGCGCATATAGCAAAAGAAGCACATGCGATCACATCTAGCAAAATAAAAAACCTGCGTGCGCATGTACCAAAATAAGTACCTGCGCGCTCATCTTTCAATTAATGCACATGAGCGCATATTTAGGAAAATTTATAACTTGCTTGCACATGTACCCATATTAGCACCTGCGCGCATGTACCAAAATAAGCAAATGCGCGCATCTACCAATTTATGCGCATGTGCGAAAATAGGCACTTCGTGCGAGTGTACAAAAATAAGATCCTGCATGGCATATACCAAAATTAGCATCTGCGTATACGTTCCAAAATAAGTACCTGTGCGCGCAACTACCAAATTATGAACACATGCGCACATGTAATAAACTAAGCACCTTCTCGCGCATGTACTAAAATAAGCACTTGCATGCGAAACTGAAAACAAGCACCTGGTTGAGCATGTACCAAAATAATCACTTGCACGTGCATCTAACAAAATAAGCACCTGTGTATACATGTGTCAATATAAGCACCTACGTTTGCATGTACTCAAATAAGCACTTGCGCGCGCATCTTTCAATTTATGCACATGCGCGCACATGTAGGAATATTAATTTGTACACATACAAGCACATGTACGAAAATAAGCTTTTGCGTGTCAATGTACAAATTTATGCACAAAATCAGCACCTTCGCGCTCATGTAGGGAAATAAGCCTGTGCGTGCGCATCTACCAATGACGGAAATGGACGCCTATCTATCAATTTACCTACTAGCGCGCATGTAATAAAATAAGCATTGGCTCGCGCATTTACCAAAATGACCAACTGCGCGATCATGTACCAAAATCAGCACCCGTGTGCCCATCTACAAAAATAAATACCTGCTAGGTAATGTATAAATATACGCACCTGCGCGCATATATATATATGAAAATAATCATCTGCAAGCACATGTATCAAAATAATCATCTATTAATTTATGCATATGCTCACTCATGTACGAAAATAAGCACCTGCGTGCTCAGTTGTATTTTATTTTCGTATTCACTTGTGGATGAATTTTAGATTAATGTATTAACACACAGATATTTGTTACAGTTAACAAACGCTATTGACTTCAGTTTTATCTGCAGAAGAGGTACAGATGTAAATTCATTGGGCTTTAGATTCACATGCACAGCTAATGATCGTTTTTCTCTCCAACATAACACTGCTCAAAGGAACAATACAACCAGTGATAAATAAATTTGGACAGCTTTTCTGACATCTTCCACCAGTGACATTTCATTCACTTTGGTGGAGAATTGTTCTTTCCCTCCTTTCTTCCTGTTATTTCCAGTTCTTCCAGGAGATCTTCAATAAGTTTCTCAACATATACAGAGTTGATATATCCACAGTTAAGATGCCCTACTTATAGCTTTGTCCTTATTCAAACATGGGGAAATTATATATTTCCTGTCATCAAAGCTCATACTTTGGTAAGTTAGATATTTATGTGTCCTCTGTCATCTGAGTTACTTTAGATGAATTGAAAGTTAGATACTGATTGCTACTTTGTTTTTTCTGGGTAAACTTAATTGTCTTGGATGTTCAATACTTTTACTTTTATAATCCTAATGTTTAGAAGTGCAGGACTTAATTATATGTCCTTCATTGTCCTTGTTAATTTAGATATCTGTTAAATTGGACATTAAATATTAATGTGTTTTTTTAGATAATTCTGGTCAATTTGCAAATTCTTTATTATTCCATACTTTGTGGGCCACATACAATTAGATGGTTTGTCCATAAGATATTTATCAGTATTTTGTTAACTGATTATGCTTTAATAGTGTCTACATTACACAGCTTTACTACTTGTAATATTTCATTTATTCTGTCTGATTGTTTTTCATCATTGTTAACTGTATATCTTATTATCCTAATTTTCATCAGTGGGACTTAAAATCTTTTGACTTGTTATGTATTCATTTATTTCCCATGGCTAAACTTGATTTTGGCTACTTCAATGTGATAGAAACCTAAAAAAAACCTGTGATACCAGAAACCTAATTTAATCCCAGTAATCTACACTTTATTGTTCTGCTCCATAGCGTCCATTATTGATAGCTGTTTGCAACTTTAAGTCCAGTTTTCAAATTCAAGACCCTACCATTCAGACTAACCTTGGCTCTAAGTTGTGTGGAGGTACAAACTTTTTTCTGACTCTGAGTCTTTGCACACTTCATTCTGTGGATTATTGGCTCCTGCTTGCTTCCATCCATTTGAAGTCCAGAGACCACACTACTCTGCTCTAACAAGATGCACTATTAAATAGGATTCCTAATGATGGATAGAAGTCTCTTCTTACCCTTCTCAAAACCTCATTCAATGATGAGTTCTTCTTTTCAACATCAGTAAAGTTTAGCTTCCTCCTTCATCTTCACGTTTGGAATGAATAATTCACACATCCATCACCTTCTAATCTCTGGTCTACCATGGAGTGTTCACTCCATACCACCTTTACTGAGGTTCTCAAGCTTTGTCCCACTTTCCTCTACTTCTTCTGGGATGGTGGTTGTTATGATGCATTACAACATCTTCATAGAGCCAATGGTACCAATTCCAGGTCTCTGTGCTCATGGTCACCACATTATGATTGTAGCTTTCCATTTTCCTGGTTCCCGAAATTTGGTGTTAAATTGATTATATTCTCCCAAGTTTCTCCTCATGGAGTGGCCCCTCATTTTGCGGGTGTCAACACTTCCTACCTACATGTATGGCTTTAGTCAGTTCCATTGTCTCAGCCCAGTCTCTGGTTGAATGTGTTACATTTTTCCTTTCCTGATTCATCAAGCCTCTGTCCATGTCTATTACCACAGATAACATATCTTTTGAATTTTGTCTTTTTCTCATTGTTTCTGCACTTCCCACCTTTCCCTATTATTCACCCAGTTGTTAAATAAAGACTTCGCTACTTCGATTGTGTCTAGCTATTGGGCAGCTTTACTGATTACCCAACATTTCATCTGGCTTCATTTTTTTCCTTTCTTTTCCCTCCTTTTATACTTCTTTGAATTGTTTATTGTGATCTAAATGTGGTCCTTAATGCTCTTTCCTCCATATAAACTTTTGTCTTCATGTTTACCTTCATCTACCTGCTCTTCCTAAAGACCTCTTTCCTTCTCGTCCTTCCTTGCAGTCATTGTTCAGCTACTTATGTTATTAATGTTACCCACTCATTACATCATCCTTCTTATGTCATTCTTTATCCAAACTGGCCCTTCTTCTCTAAACCCTATGCCAAAATTTTAATTGTTTTTCACTCTCTCACCTTTTCTTAACCTTTCATTTCTAACCTATATTCCTATTCCAGTCCTGATCAACTTCTTTGTCCGATTCATTCCTTAAGATGATATATGGCATGTACTGTCTCCTTTTGGGTTCACAATCCCAACCTTTTATTCCCTGGAACCATTCCATTTCCAATGGCCTTTTCCTTTTATGCTTACTGATTTGGTTCATCAACATCTGTTTGAACTTATCTCTGATAGGTTGCCATATCCACAACATCACATCACATTCATGCCATTACTATATCTGTTGCTGCATGCCTTCACTGTCCTTTAAAGGAGATTGTTAAGACTGGGATGTAACTACTCCTAGTACTTTTGTCACTCATGATCTCACACATGATCTTCCTACCTTTTCAACTATACGCACATTCTTTTGCCTTTGACTGGATAAGTCTTCTCACTTTTTTCATTTTCCTTCCAGCATTCTTAATCTTCACCAATACTATAAGAATTCTATTCTCCATTGGGTGCCAGCTGGTAAGCTATACATTTTATAAAATTTTAAATGGACAAAAGGAGCTTATCATTTCATCAAGGATGTCCCTTCCAACTCCCAAATATGGTAACCCCTTACTACTCATGTATTCATTCAATCTTTTCTTCAACTCAGTTTAAAAAGTAATCCTATCTAAATTGTAAATAATTCCAACTCTACCAAAGTTTTAATTTATGCTCCCTTGTTCTACTGTTTTCACTGCTAGACATGAAAAAGTTTGAATGATAGATACTATCAATACCCTTAATAAACTCAAGCACTTAATCAAGTCCCCTCTAAAGTTTTCCTCTCTAGAGAATTCAAGTTCAGATATTTTAGTCTGTCCTCATAGGACAATCCAGCCATCCCAGGTGTCATGTTAGTGTCTCTTCTCAGAATCTTCTCTTACAATTCAATATCTTTCTTGAGGAAGAGATACCAAAACTGTATGAAGTACTCTAAATTTGACCTTGAAAATGATCTATACAGTGAAACAATAATACCTCTTGTCTTGTATTCAGTATTTCTATATATACTACTCCAAATCCCATTAACCATATTGCTAGCTACAATACACTGCTTAGATGACTTAAGTGATTTTTTCTATCACAACATCATGATATTTTTTTACGTGCAGTATTTAATATATTCATATTTAAATTTTAAGAATAATTTGAATTGAGAAAACCCACATACATCACATTTTAGACATGTAAACATCTGCCATGTGTTGGCCCAATACATTAAATGATCTAAATCTCTTAGTAATCTCTGCAGCATCTCTGATGCAGTTAGCAACCCCAAAAACCTTAATGTCATTTTCAAACTTCAAAATTTAATTACTCATTTCAGAATAAATATCATTAATACAAGTCTCAAATAGCAGATAACTCAGTAAAGAGCCCTGAGACACACTACTTGTTAGTATGACCCAGTCAGATCTAATTCCATTTATTACTGTTTTCTATCCAATTTAACAACATTCTTCCCAGAACCACATATTTAGTTTTTGTAGCAAGTGTTTTGTAAGGCATCTTATCATCAGATGCTTCCTGAAAATCAAGGTAAACCAAATCCATGGTATTTCCTTAATTAACTCTTTCAGTAACATCCACAAAGAATGTCACAATATTTGTTAACCAAGACTTTCCCTTGCTGAAAGCATGCTGGCTCTTTCATATTATGTTAATCTGCTTTAAGTGAATTTGTAATGCATCTTTAATTACATACTCCAAGCACTTTCCAACTACTGATCTAAGATTAACTGGTCTATATATCTCAGGATGGCTGGTATGGATATTAACACATTTACTAATAAAGCAGAGAAGAATGTTACAACCTTCTTAGGTCATTTTAAGGTTAATCATACCAGCTGTCCTGAGATACATTTTTACTTTAAGTGGGTTTCTCATCATCAAGAATAACTGGCCTATGATTGCCTGGGAAATGTTTATCACCTTCTTTAAATATTAGACAAACATCCAACTTCCAGTTTTCTAATACTCTTCCACTACTCAATGACCTATAAAAAGTATTAGCTAGTGGTTCATAAATATAATCTTTAAGTTTCTTTAAAACTCTAGGATAAAAGTTGTCTGGTCCAGGGATTTATCAATTTTCATAGTAGTTGACAGTTGCTTCTCTTTTATTTTTGCCTGGTATCCCCTGTACGCACCACTCATGTTAACGGCTTCATCATAAGTTTGTGTTCTTAATCCTAACAGTGGTAAATTGAGTCTAGTCAGTACATCAAGTATAGTCGAGGATATTGTTTCACCAGTTGTGTCGGAAACACTGTACAAACCAAGAATTGTTTCATGGACGTCAAGGGTCTCATCTATGTATTGTACACATATTGCTTCCTGTTCGGCACCTGTAACATCTTGAGTGCCATCAACCATTAATGCAAAGTTTTTACTTTGCTGCACTTCGTGTGCTATGTTCCTCAGTATTTGATGACTCAACATCTCCATTATTTCATTCTGAGCCTGGGGTAATGTGATTGTGGTTTTCTTTGGCCGTCAACTCAGGATTTTCCTCTTCCATGCAGTAAGAAACATAAACTTCTAAATATTTTGGCTAGACTTCTTTTGCATTCTTCCTGTTGCTTCTTTTTTCCATCATGTAGCTGGACAGTCACTGGAGTTACATCAAGTGAACCTTCTGGAGATATAGCGAATCTGTGCTGAGAGGAGGATTGGTGTTCGTTGAATTTCTGTTTTGTCTTTTTCCAGTTGCAAAAACCACTGGATATGAAGGTATACTCCACTGGGCTCTCCAATTCACCTGTAAT
The DNA here is from genome assembly GCF_004210375.1 of Tachypleus tridentatus. NCBI lineage: Eukaryota > Metazoa > Arthropoda > Merostomata > Xiphosura > Limulidae > Tachypleus > Tachypleus tridentatus. The sequence continues at coordinate 65,835,052 of NC_134826.1, read as the reverse complement.
AATGTGTGTTAGTTACAACACAAGTAATTGCAAGTTTCTCGAAAAATACTTAAACAATCACAAATATATTATACTCCTGGTAAAGCTCATCAAAAGACAAACACGTTGTGATATAATGTCTACAAGCACGTTTATTAAATAAAAACACCTAAACAAAAACTAGCAATACAATTCGAGTAGAGGCTTCAGGTCGTTGAAATCGCTCCTTTTGTGTTCTAATTATACAAGAAAATACAATATTTTTTACTGTCTATGATAAGAGAATATATTGTTCTTTTACCATAAAGCACTTTATTAGAGGGCGGTGATAATCTGAAATTTCATGGATTTATGAGGGCCACAACACAGGTCTAATGAGCCCTGTTGTAGGGCGCGTCTGGACCCGAGCGGCCCGATCCTGTCGTTAACTGTGTATTAAACGTACACTATGATCAGCGACTTAGGCAGCTAAGGAGATTAAGGCGACGGACAATAAAACCGGCTAAACATACATAAGAACAAATAGCGTAGGAAAACTGCACAATATACACATAAGATTGACGCAGCTTCAAGCTACAAATGGCCTGCCAGATCTAGATCACAGGAGTTTACGCTTGGGAGTAATATTTTCGAATTTCATGCTCTGCTCAATCTGTTGTGATGAAAATTCTACTTAATCTTACACTACGTACAAGATGGTACGTAGGTAGATTCTGTGATAGTGCTTGCAAGTCTTGCATGTATACTTTGGCCTACGGACTGATACTTACGAACTATCGCTTAGATCGAAAAGCTTAGAAGCACGTCTATATTAAAGATGTACATTTCGGCCACTGAAAAAGCCTACATCTGGGCCTAATTATGTAATTCGATTGGTAAGAACACGAGAATCACAAGAACAAACACATAATTTGTAGGCCTGTGATGCAATAAAACAATTCAACAGACCAAACTGTAGGGAGGGATGATTGTTTGCACCATGCCTCCCACCTAAAATGAAGAGGAGTGTATCCCCCTGTTACCCCCAGGATCTACGCCCCTGATCCTCTGCAATTATGTAAATTAAAAGAATGGTTTGTTTTGAATTTTGCGCAAAGCTACAAGAGGACAATATGCACTAGCCATACCTAATTTAGCACTGAACTACTAGAAGGAACACAGCTAATCATCACCACTACCTACGACTCTCATATTGCTCGTCGAGCTTCCTAACCGTGGGGCCAATTAAAATAAAGGGAATATGTCTCACACTTCTATTCTATAACAGTGTAGATTTTATTCATGCATATAATTGTCCACCAGTGGCTCAGTGATAGATGCGCAGGTTTACAACATTAAAAATCGGGTTTTGATACTTATGGTGGACAAAGGTAGCAAATTATATAGCTTCGTAGCAATCGTCAAAACAAAACAATGCAACTTGTTTATGCACCTTTTATTTTGTTTAATATTAATGTAAATGGATGAAATTCTAAAATTGTTGATGACGAGAAACCCACTTGAAATAAAAATGTATCTAAGAACGGCTGATATGGGTATTAACACTTTTATTGATCTTTTTGATCAATTGAACGTTTTGATCTTCCCAGGTCATCTTCAAGTTAACAAGGAAGAGTTTGACATGTCCCTAAGACGTGTGTCTGTCAACGGTTACATTCAAACTCTTTCTTAAACTAAATATGACCATGGAAGGTGGAAACGTTGTTTTCTCTTTATCAATAAAAGTGTTAATACTCATACCCGTCGTTCTGAGATACAAATTCTAAAATTATTTAGGAAATTTGTTTAAGATGTGAGATTCTTGATCTGGGATAATAAGTTTCCTTTGAGCGACGTTAATCCTGGAATACCAGAATAAATTCCGGAAGTTGTAAACAATGAATGATTAATAATCTCATTATCACGAATTGGTAAATACACAAAATATTCTCAACTAAATAACACAAGTGAAAACTTTGTATCCATCCGCTCAATAAATATTATGTTTTAAGGAGTTAGCTTCGTTTTTCACAAAGGCATAAAAAGTCAATAGAATAAATCAATGTATATAAAATCAATAAATTCTAAAAAAATAGAAAATAAAACAAAAATTGTGTCAATTAATTAATTACTACTACTATTATTTTATGCACTAACATTCCATTTTTAACATGTTATTTCACCGTGCACGATAGCAGTGTAGTTTATTCAGTATGAGTAAGATTTGAATACACAGTTACGTTGTAATTTTGTTACTGAGTTGGGACGCGGATTTGGAATTTAACTATCAAGACTCGTTATTTGCTGAATTCAGTAAAAACGTTTTTCAAGCAATGGAGCATGAGTTCAAACCTCCTCCAGAAGCTCCAGTTTTTGAGCCTTCAGAAGAGGAATTTAAAAATCCTCTTGCTTATATAGCGAAGATCAGGCCCATTGCAGAAAAAGCAGGAATCTGTAAAATAAAACCTCCATCGGTTGGTAACTTATTTGATTATATTCTATCAGAGCGTCTTAAAGTTCTGATTTTCAGGTTAAAATATCTTCGATCCTAGTGGTGGTATCTGTTTGTCTTCCTCAGAATTAATTAATATTGAAATAAAAATGTTATCAAAAATAAGCTGATAATATACTGCTATACTCTTTAATTATTCTAAATTATAAAATTTAAGTAGATGCCAGCTGATATTTAATTTTATTTAGTTAAAACTGTAAACAAAGATTTCAAGGTAAAAAATGTGTGTGTGTTCTCTTATAGCAAAGCTACATGGGGCTATCAGCTGAGCCCACCGAGGGGAATCGAACCCCTGATTGTGTGTTGTAAATCCGAAGACGTATCGCTGTGCTAGCGGAGGGCTTAAAAAATGTGATACTGTTATTAACAATCATTATTGTTTGTAAACCTGTCAAGTTAATTGTGTTCTACCACACAAGTGAATGATAAATTGGTTTTTGATATAAAAAATAAACTCTTTTTATCTGAAAAATGAAATAAACATTTTATGGATATCATTGATTCATTTTTATAAACGTGCATAACAATCTGCATGGTAATAAAGTGTATTTCTTCAGACTGTTTTTGATAAATGTGGTGAAAAGGAAACAGAATGGAAGAGGAAGTATACCAGTGCCTAGTGTGGGGTGTGTTGCTTGAACCATATTGATACATTGCATTTGTTTAGGCTGTACAACTATAAGTTTTAGCAGTGTTGAAGCCATAGTAGGTAATTAACTTTATATGGGTGTGTTTGAAGCATTTTTTCTAGGCTGTTTATTTGCTTGCTTTACTTTTACAGTGCATTTAACTTTGGGAGGGAATCAAACCCTTATACATTCATAAATATTTCAGACTCCATAAAGTAGCATTTAAAACTTGCATGCTGTAGTACTAGAGAGTTCTGTTTGCAGCAACTTGTAAAACATTATATATGTAACTTGAAGTCTGAAAATACACATTTTTCCTCAGAAAAAGGCAATAAATACACAATCAGTCATGCATATGGTTGAACAAAATATGAAAACTGACAGTTAATATCAAAGAAAAGTTATGAATTGTCTTCGTTCCTTATGATGGTAGAAATTAAAGTAGTATTTTTTAAACATTTTTTCCTTTTTGTCTATAACAATATTGCTCATAAAGTAATTATTATGCTATTTACCAAAAAATGTTTTTTTCAGAAATAAACCTTAGCTGTTTTATCAGCAATCTCTGAGTTATTGTAAATATTAATTTCCTCTTCAGGTTTAATTAATGTGTGTGGAAATCTTAACTTTAAATTTTCTCTATGATTAAAACTGATCTTCTTCCTGAGCTTCCACCAAAGACTTGGCTTTACTTTAACTTTTCTTCAAAGCTATGTTAGTGTTTTGTGAAACCTTCATGTAATGAGAGCCTCAAAACTCAAATTTATTCCTAGGACAGATTGACACGTTTTGTGTTTATGTACCTTCTTACATGAGATATTAATAAAGGTTGTATGGTTTAAATGAGTTTCCCAGAATATTAACTTAGTACAGAAATGCCATATTTTGAGTTTGATAGTGATTATCTTGTAGTCCAACATTATTCAGGGTGTGACATTAATGCTTGGCTCTTTATCCAGGACAGTTAAATTTTGAGACAGGCAATGGAAATTTAGTTAATGCTCAGTAATAAGTGTCAAGTTGCTGAAAAATAAACATGACAACGAATAGATACATTAAACTGATCTACCAAAATATCATTCTGATTTATCATTTTTACATTAGGAATTCTTTGTAGAGCCAATGGCCCAGCATGGCCAGGTGGTTAAGGCACTTGACTCCTAATCCAAGGGTTACATATTTGAATCCCTGTCACATCAAACATGCTCGCTTTTTCAGCCTAGGGGTGTTATAATGTAACAGTCAATCCCACTATTTGTTGGTAAATGAGTAGCCCAATAATTGGCACTGGGTGGTGATGACTAGATGCCTTTCCTCTAATTTTACATAGCTAAATTATGGTTGGCTAGCGCAGACAGCCCTTGTGTAGTTTTGTATGAAATCTGAAATATCGAACCTTTCTAGAGGCCTTGCTTTTAGTATTAACTTTATTTTTCAAGGGTTAACTAACATTTCCAAATATATATATATATATATAACCTGAAATTAATGTCTCCCATAATTATGACCTCAGTAATTTTATCATTTTTATTTGGTACTCTGCAACAAATTCCATCTAAAAGACTTCTCTTATAACTGACAACAGAAATATGGCTTCATTCTTATTTCTTTTGGTTGTGATATCATTTTAGCTTGAACTGGATTAACACTCCTCCACCTTTTTATAGTACTCTATTAAATAACCTATAACTTCAAAGAAATATCTGTCATTGAAATTCTCTACATTTAACCAAGTTTTCAGTTAGATCAAAAAACCTCTTTTCTAACTAGTGCTCTATAGTCTTACGTTTTATTTTTTTATGCTTTTAGCATTATAATAATAACATTTTAGCTTACCCTTAAAACTACTTTATACTTTATTCAAACACCACACTTTTCTGTATATCTTATGTGTTCTTTATTATTCTGTCTCACACCACTATCTAGTTCTAGTTTAACACTCCTATGAAAAGTGGGGCCTAATAGGCCCCAGAGCAACTTGAAAGGTTATTAATATTAGGCTAATAAATTTGTATTTAAATGAAATTGCCATTTCATTTGATTTATTTCATCTTTTCGTAGGAGTGTTAAAACTGCCTGTACAGTTAAGTTAATAGCCCCTATCCTATCAAAATATGCCCCCAGTGGCAGACTGGTAATTCTAATGAATCATCATTCCAGAAATCAGGTTTTAATGCCTGTGGCAAGTACAGCACAGATAACCCGTTGTGTAACTTCATGATAACTATAAACAAATCCTATTTAAATGTAAACCATTCATTCCCTAAAATTTCTTTTTCACAATGAAGTGATTCTACAAGTTCAAATCGCCAACTTTCTGTCCTAACATATTAATTATCCTAGTTTTTTATTCAGCCCTAGTGATCTACTTGTAGTGTTATCCCTAAAGTTAAGTTTCAGAAGTATTTATGTTAGAACCAAGTTATAATGTTTTTTATTTTCATCAAATGCTTTATCAATCCCTTGTACTTATGAGTTAGCCCTGCTGACCTACTTTTTCCTACATCTTAGTTCCCAAGAGCACTCCAAAGACTGCTGAAAAAACCAGGTCAATTACACAAGTATTTGTACTGTCATGAAACTTTTGTCTTGTACATCTAGTTGTGATGTTGTGTTATATGAAGAAAAGATTTTGGTAGTCTAATAATAGTTAGAGTTTGATAGAGATTGGCAGAAAGATTTTAAAATTGCCTATTATTGCAAGTTATGGTTCATCTGTTGTTAACTTGCCATGATGTATAAAGTATAAAAAGCTATATATGTAACTTTTATTGTTGTGCATTTTAAAGTTTGTTTCAAGTTGTTTTTTTAGGCTTAATATGTTTTGAAATTTCCTGTATGTGTGTTTTTTGCTGTAGTTTATTTTTAAGTTTATTTTAAATTCAGTTTTAGGTTTAGTCTTCTTAAGGACAATACCAGCTGATTATTTTATTATACTTGTATTTACTATAGCTTTTGTGAAATATTGTATAATCAAGTTGTAGAATATCGTTTTCAGAACACAAGGAAATTATCTGAGCAATGAACAAGTTCTAAAGTGATTGCACATAAGCATTTAAAACCAATATTTTTTTTAATGAAGTTAGTGTGTTTGATAATCTAAATTCTTTTTCTAGTTTCTGGAAATAAACTATTGATTCAAAAGAAAATTGAATCTCAAATATTTAAGATCTATTAGTTATTAAGCTTTTCATGGTAAAAGAAAGCTCATCATTTGTTACCTTGCATTCATAAAATTTAATAGCACATGCTAGAAGTACAGTATTATAACCATGGGACCTTTGAAAATATCAATTTTGGTTTTTTGATCAAATTATGAGTTATAAGAAAATAAACACTGATGCTTAACGTAGGCTACATTATGCTATCATGCATTAAGTTCATTTGAAAACTGTTTGGGCATTTATATGACAGTACTGTGTGGGTCTAAAGATGTCATGCATTAATCAACATTATTGAAAAAATTGTGACAATATCGCATAATGCATTAAACTCTGACATGTTCACCCCTTGTATCAAATCACAGCAGGAAGAGTTCTTATATACAGATCTGCCAAAGCAGTTCATTCAATAAGATAAACAAATATGGAAGCAAACTAGTTATGTAAAATTATTACTTTCTCATGGTATAAAAAATATAAAACCATGAGTAAAACTTAGATTATTTAAAGCATGAGCACTCACATAATGTAGAGGTGCGTATGTATCAATTTTGAAATTTACCATCTGTTTAAGAAAGAGAGAGCCCTGGAGAAAAAGAAAATAACTCAAGCTTTCAGTAGATATGTTATTACCTTGTGAAATTTGAAGGTTATAAAAACATGTATGAGGTTCAGTTTTACAATTTTTCACATTGATTACAGAAATTCACTGTTTTTAAACTATTTGAGCTGAAATAGGAAAGAAATTTATAAAAAAAGCCATTTATTTATGGCCTTGTTTTATACATTGTTAGCTTGTATCTGTGCATAGAGAAAGTTTATCAGTTTGTATCATTTAAATTAAAATTACAACATCAGGGACAAAAACTGAATATCAGAGGTAGCAGTTTTCACAGTTACATCATCCATAACAAGTATCATTAAAACACAAAAAGCTATAATTTCATTTTGTAACTTGATGGATGTGGACCAGCTAAGAACTTTATGTTATCATTTTGTGACTATAAAACATTTTACAATTTGGAAAGGGTTAGTAATAAAATATTTTATAAAATAATAGTGAAAACAAATAAGTACTGAAAGTTTATTACAGGACTGGCAGCCACCATTTGCAGTTGATGTGGACAATTTCAAGTTTACCCCTCGTATCCAGAGGCTAAATGAACTTGAAGTAAGATGTTGTAGTGTTTTAATTTTCTCTTAAATTAAACTATAAGGAGTAATAAAGCTAATTTTATATATATTTGGTGATTGGAAGTATTGTATTCCCGAACCACTGAAATGTAACAGTTTTTGAACACAAAAGATTAATTATTTAAAGTTCCTAATGATCTGTGAGTGTATAAGCTGTTTGCTCTGTCATATTTTCTTTTATTACTTGCATTCATGATGCTTGATATACTTAATTTTTGTGAAAAGTCATACGTTCAAATCAAACCTTCCTTGCTGTAAATTGATCTATGAGAGTAGGTGATCGCTGTTTATCACCAATTATGTATCCTGATTGCTCTTTTTGTTTTCTGTTCTGTAAGGATAAACATTGTGAGAACATGTACTGAATCTTTCAGGAAGTTTAAGATAATTAATTTATACTTTACATCTAATCATACTCCCGAGATCTTGCTGCATCTTTGTTAATAAATTGAATTGCACAACTGATTCATCTTGTGATATTTCTTAACATATTACAAATGAGTTAACAGATTACATGTTGGCAAATTTGCCATTTGGTAATGTTTTTAGCATCCCAGTTGCAGTACCATCTGTATAATATTCTTCAGGCTGATATATGCATGAATTCATTTCTGTTCATGGGTTACTATGTATTGCCATATGACCAAATATCTGCTTTAACAACTACAGGGACATCTGGGCTCATGAAATTATTTGATTAATGAAATAAAGGTATCTTTATAATGTGAGATATAAAACATGGATATGCTCAGGTTGGGATGTTTGCATATTACATGTACCTCTGTATTTGTTTTCAACAAGATTATATCCTCTGCACTGTTCCTTCATGAGAGGATGATGGCATCTGATTGTTGGTAATACCTTGGTAGATGCTTTTCCTATCTCCACATGTAGATCTTTGCATATCATTTGAAACATCAGTAATTTTCTATATGATTCTTGTAGCTCAGACATCTCACTGCTTGCTGGTTTCACACAAATACATATTGTCAATGTACCCTATGTTTTCACACACACACACAATTCAAAGGGTAATGAGGTATTTGGTTGAGGATAATGCACTTGCTGTCTGTCCTCATCTGGACCAGACACCAGCTCTTAGGAGTTCAGTTTGCTTATGAATATCATCCATTAAGTTTACTCTTGTTGTGGACTCTTCTCAACTCATGATCACATTTTCAGTTGTTATGGTCTGGGCTGTTTCCTTCCTTCCTGCCTCTTAGACCCTAGATTTTGGTGAACAAGTGGGTCTTATTTCCTCTTCCATGTAAATGTGAGTATTTTGTTTTTTTATACTTTAGAGGTAAGCCTGACTCTTTTGAATTTGACACTTGTAGAATTAAAATTTCATCCACAGTATTTAAAACTTTAAAAAGTAAGTTTAGTAAAAAAACCTCTATTAAATTTATTGACAGAAAAGTAAAAAGTTCTTTTCTTAAAGAGAAGCTGTGAGTTTATAATTTCTGAATCACTATGTAAAATAAAATATTTTTACACCACTGCTTTCTTTGGAACCAGTAATATTTCATTGAAAGAAGAAAACTAAATAACTGGGTTAGTACTTTGAAAACAAATAAAATTGATTATTAAGAACAAAGCTTGCATGTGGAAAATGTATTAAAGTGAGATATTTATTTTGTTTAAATTATTTAACAAATATTTATTTTTAGGCTACCACTAGGACTAAATTAAACTTCTTGGATCAGGTTGCTAAGTTTTGGGAGCTACAGGTAAGACTTTACTTTTTCAGTGTCAACTTAGAAGATCTTATCAGCATTGCAATGATACTAAAAGTAGTATTCAAGCCAATCCTTGCTCACAGTTATACCTCCATAAATGTCAGTATGTGGTATTTGTGTATGTGTTATATTATGTAAAATGTTTTTTTTGAAAATATATTTGTGCATTTATAGGTTGATGCACAAACACGTTTCATTTTTGTTGTAATTAAAAACCTGAGATACATATCTTATTCATATGAAAAACTGAATATTTACATTACTAGTTACAAACAAAATTATTTCAAAAAGAACATCTGCTTTGCCTTAAATTTATCAAAACTGTAAATGTTCAAAGAAGTATAAGTTTTATTTTCAAATGTCTTCCAGTTTGTAATTAAATCAAATATACTTGATAATTCTGAACATTGTTTATTAAGTTCTTCACAGCAAAGATATTTACAGAACTTGCAAGAATAGTCTTGTCAGAATATTGATGAATTTGATTTTTTTCAATAACTTGGAAATTGTCACCCTTCTTTTCTGTCACTTTTATGTATCTTGCATTAATTGTTACAACACATAATTTAGTATAATTTAAAGTTAATTAACTAGCATGAACGTACTTTTATAATTTTGTTAATTTTATCTTTGGTGTGTTTGTTCTGACTTGTGAACAACCTTTCTACTGTTTGTTGGAAGAATACTAATGGCATTACATTTTAGATGGAGTAAGAAGTCTCTTGGAATGGTGGTTTAAAGTGTAATTGAAATGATCCTAACAATACCTGAACAGTATAATTTCAATTTGTGTGTGTGTATCTGCCCTGTACTTCTTTTGCATGTTCTAATTCTGTGGTTCCTTGGATATAGGGAAAATTGTATTTTAATAATATGCTTCAACATTTTCTTACTTCCAAAACAAGTATGCAATGGTAAAGTTTTTAATGTTAAAATTTATGAGTAGTAAAGGTAAAGCACATGATTATTAATTGTAATAATTAGCATAAAATACCCTTGCTCTGCTGAAGGCTTCTTAGGTTGCATCATGATCTACAGAGGTCTCATTGTACTAGTCAGGCATCTCCATTATCTTAATTACTTCTGTAGCCACTCCAATTTGCCAGTTCTGTTGCCATTTCCAAAATGTAATTAAATCAATTCAACTCTTTTTTTTAAAAGCAAATTGTTTTAATTTCTCATATTCATTTTTATTTCATCTTATGTTTTTATTTGAATTTTTTCATTCTCTAAATTTTCCAGTTTTCTCTGATTCATATTTTTCTTCCCATTGTTTGTTGCTGTTTCCAAACTTAGTTCAGTTCAATTTCTTTTTCATCCTCAGATTTGTATTTCCCTCAATGTTTGTGTTGAAAAAATATATTTGTCAGAAACCTTTCACATACTGTTCATTCAGTAAGTGAAAATTAGGAAAAACAAATACTATTTTTATAGACATTAAGGAAGCAGAATTATGGTGCTTAAGAGCAAAAAAAAAAATTGTCCAAAATATTTTTGAGTAAAATCTAAAATACACACATACACACACACCTTCAGAATCCACTTAGCATACATGTAAAGTTTCAGGACTCTAGATTCGTTCCTCTTAGAGCTGTTTTTATTATTATTATTATTATAGATATAAATATTTGAATTTTGAATATCTAAACAATGCTTTTAATTAGTTACATTTTACACCACAATTATTTAATATCATAAAACAAAGGTATTTTTTACAGTAATAAATATTTATGGTTTTAATAATATATTTCTTTTATTAATTAAATACCACAAGGTGTATGAATAAACAAATTAATGTTTTCTTTGATAGATTGTTTAGGCAGAGTATTCATGATGAAACTTTGTAGAATGGACAGTGACTGTCTGTTGTGGAGACACAAGGATGATGTTTCAGAAGTCTTCTGCCTTTCATCTTCAGGTCAAAGGCGGAATATTTTCGAAACGTCGTCCTCCACACTTGTGTCTCCACAACAGGAAGTTACTGTCCATTCTACAAAGTTTCATCATACTGATGTTTCTTAACTCATTTATTATGTGACTACTTTTTAAAAATCTTATTAAAGGCTTGTTTTCCATTGGTGATCGGCATCAGTAATGTTATGTATGAGTATGTTATTTATTTATTATCTTAGGTGATTCTTTATAACTTTGAATAATAAAACATTTATCTGATTTGAATATTGAAAAACGATTCTGACATTTCTAGGGCTCTTCACTGAAAATTCCAAGTGTTGAAAGGAAGCTCATGGATCTGTACTTGCTTCATAAGGTAAAATTAACTCATTAGACCATATTAAATTCAGGTTAAGAAGTTAGCATGCATGATCCACCTACAAAAGTTGTAATATTTTTGAAACAAGACTCAAAACTCAAGCATTTTCAAATTGTTAGCTATTCTTCTTTCGGAGAATAAAGGATTTTATTGGTAGTTGAATAAATTATGTATCATTTGCTGTTGTGGGGTGACATTAATAGAAGAGAAGTACTTATGATTAAAAATGTTAACATTTAGAATACTTAATATGAATCTTTTTTGTAGATTTTTCAATAAGCTGTTTCTGAGTTAGAAGTAAAATGCAATAATAGAAAATTTGTTGAGTTTAAATATGCCTAGATAGCCCTGTTAAATCAAACTCAAGATAAATAGAACTGTACATTTAATAATTAATAATAATTTTGTATACTTTATTACTACTTAACTTTTGTACAATATGATAAAAAGGAGTTTTTTGTTGGTTTTAGTTGGCCAGAAAAAATGTTTTCTGATTACTGCCTTAATTTGAAGTTAAGTGATGAAATATGTGTATATGTATGTATAAATAAATGTATGTAATACAAGCATTGACAAGATAAACAAATTATTATAGCAGTTATAAAAAACAAAAGTTATAGTCTTTTTGTTTAATGACCTATAAATAAGTACATAAAAATGGCACAGCATCAACCATATGTGGGTGATATAATTCATTAAATGGTTAAGGGAATATATGAATAGGCCCAGCATAGCCAGGTGGTTAAGATGCTCAACTCATAATCTGAGGGTTGTGGGTTAGAATTCCAGTCACACCAAACATGCTTGCCTTTTCAGCCGTGGGGTTATTATAATGTGATGGTCAATCCCACTATTCATTGGTAAAAGAGTTGGCGGTGGATGGTGATGACTAGCTGCCTTCCCTCTAGTCTTACACTAAAATTGGGATGGCTAGTGCAGATAGCCCTCCAGTAGCTTTGCATGAAATTCAGAAACATATGCAATATATGAATAACAAAGTGAGAATTTCTCATTTGTATACTCTCTTCTCTGTTTTGGTGTGCTGATTTACATCACCCACATATAGTTGTTTCTGCTCCATTTTTATATAGTTAATTTATAAATGCAGGTATTAATTATCAAAACAAGCTTTAATAACAAGAATGCTCCATAAATTAAAAAAGATCACCAGAGCACAGTATGCAATGTGGAACTTAAGAGTATTCTGGGTATTGGAGGTGACTATTGAAGTAGGACCCACATTGTGGTGGGGATACACTATATACCAGTTTTAACCTACGTTCACTAGCCTCAAGTGTTAAAGAAAGAAGAATAAATTTAAAATTAGTAAGAAAAGTAAAAATACGTTAGAAAAGCAAGATGTTGGTGATAAAGTCCACATTTGTATCAGCCCCCACTGCCTGTAGTATTTTTTTGTTACTTGATAAGGTTTGTTTTGGTAATTAAAATATTTTTTCATCACAAGTTTGGGCTTCATATTTATAATTCAATCCTCTTTTTATGTTAATATTTACTTAATAAAACATAAAAGTTGAAAATTGTGTCTTTATTATATATTTATCATTGCTTCAATTGATCTGTGTGTGTGTGTATATTTATTTGTTTTTTCACTACCAGTTATTTTAAGGAGAAATTGCATAATAGAATTGTTTTAGTTATTTGATTAAACATGTCAAGAAAAAATTGTATTATTTTTGTTATATACCTGTTAGATAGTGCAGCAAGAAGGGGGTATGCATATTGTGACGAAGGAGAGAAAATGGGCAAAAGTTGCTGCCAGAATGAAATATCAACCTGGAAAGAGTATTGGGTCTCTCTTGAGGCAACATTATGAGCGTATTCTTTATCCTTACGAGTTATTTAAAAGTGGAAATGGTTTAGGAGAAACAGTAAGTTGTGTTTTCGTTATTGCAGGTTTCAGTTTATGACATGTCGTTACTGATGGTTACACACCCTGCTACATGCTAATTAGATCAAAAATTCTTGTTACTGGTGGTTACATACCCTGTCACATGCTGTTTAGATTGTAGCCTCTTGTTGCTGGTGGTTATATAACCTGCCACATACTGTTTATGTCATAACCTTTTCTTTCTTGTAGTTTCATGCTCTATGACATTCTGTTCAGGACATAACATTTCTTTATTGGTAGTTTCATTTGGATCATAACTTTTTTACTGGTATTTTCATGTTCTATGGTATATTGTTTCGATCATAATCTCTTATTACTGGTAATTTCATGCTCTGTCAGAGAGAAAATTATTAACATTTTTTTGAAAGACAGAATGTGATAGGTGGGGAAGGAATATGGGTTTGACCGTCTTGTTTATGTTTCAGTAAAGTAAGAAAGTTGGAGGGTATAAGTTTATCATATGGCTTAGAAATATCTATACTGTAAGTGTATAATTTCTTCCAAATTATGGAAGGCCATACAGGGTAGAAAGAAAATCTAAGATGTGCAGTTTTGAGTGAAGAAGTGTCATGCGATATAGTAAAGTGATAAAGCTAAATATTTTGTTGTGAAATTGATATATTAAAACACTTGTATAAGATTAAAATTTAAATAATAAACTTTCTTTCATGCAAGCTTTATTGACATTGATGATAAAGTTTTTAAATTAAGTGTTTTAATGCAACTTTAAAGAGGTTTTGATATGTTCATTTTGACCCACCGATGCTGTTAAAGTTGAAAAGATTTGATTGCTTCTTGTTTTGAGTCTTACACTCATAATAGAAGTATCTTATATTGACTCTCTCAGCACAGACTTGGTTAAATTGACTGACCATATGACCAATTTGTACTGAGTATAGTTCTGAGACTATTAACTTTCAATATAATCTGTGTATCTTAACAAAATTTGGAATACTTTCAATAAACATTACAAGTCTTTTACATACAAAGTCAGATTTCTTAGTGAATTATTTTTAATACAAATTTGTCCATGAATATATCGAGTCTGTTTTTAAACTAGTCTAAATGCAAAGTGATTTTCATGTTAAGATGAAAAATGCTTTTCTTCACCTCAAAAATCTCAAGTTTTATTTACCACCTAAATACATTTCAAAGGTTTTTAATAAAACTTCATATCTTACATGTTATTTTCTCTACCATAACTCTATACAAGGTTGGTCAATTTGGCATAGAATAATAGCATGCAAAAGAAAAACAATGTCTCATAAGTATTACAATCTTTTTGGCTTTCAGACTATGCAACAAGAGCTGTTACAAACCCATCCAAGTTAGTCTGTGTTGCTTTTGTGAACTAAGCTTGTACTGAAAAAGTCAGTTTCTGTGTACAGGAAACTATATAATACTATACATTATTTGATAAATGGAAACCTCTGCTTTCTATTTGTTACAAATAATACAGTAATAAATATCAGAAAAATACTGAATAATCCTGAAAGAGATGTGACAGGTGGGTGTGGAAAGAGGTGATCTGTTTTTATATTTGATGACTCTGTAACCAAAGACTGAAAGCTATGAAAATTGTGATTTGCCACAGCAATGACAAAATTATAATGAGTAATATTCATTAAATTTCATACTTCATCAAGTGGTGGCAAATAAAGGATGTCTAGAGAACAAAATGTCACATTTCTCACACTATAAAAATTTCAGTATTTGTATTACAAAGTTAAGAACTTAAAAACTTATTTATATTATTAAAGTGGATTATTGTCTCTGGTTTTATGCTCTACTAATTGGTATAATATGAACAAAAAGTAGTTTAATTAAATTTTAAATGTCATTTACTAAAAACCTTATGATATGTGCAGTAAAGGATGCCTGGGGCAAAAAGGTTAAAAGGATTGATTGTTTCTGGTGTTTTACATTTGTAATAATGTATCTTATGCACAGGAATCAATAATATCTAATATTTCTCAAGTTCACTATACTTACAAAGATATTCATTTGTGAATAATATCTATTTTATACTTTATTTTAACTTTTAAAATCGAGTTTTTATCTTTTTTGCCACATCTGGTGTTTTTATTTTGTTTGATGTAATGAATATATATAATAAAAACATCACTTTTAACTCTTTTATGACAAGCAAGAACTTCAGACTTTAGTAACAATAGTACAGTTTTATGCTGTTAATTTGTAAGGAGCTAAATCTTAAGCTAATGTTAAAGAGAATATCAGCATTTTCAAGTGTATTGTAACAGTTTATTTCTAGATTGTTTAATCTTTACAAGTAGAATGTGCTGAGTAGTTGTAAGTCCATTACAAATACTTGTTATTTATTATTTGTAAAATATCACCAGTTCTGAAAGATTACATCAGTTGCAACTTATTAAGTGGTTTGATAATTGAACTCTGAGTGTGATCCACAAGTATTAGAACTCAAAATGAGTACAACATATACAAAACATGGTTCAAGATGTACTGAGTTTACTGATGCAGTAATTTTAGTTTGTGTAAAATTAATTTTATGGATTGTTTTCTTTGCAAGATCTACATTTAGGATTCACTGAGTTCATTTTCTACAAAGTGAATTTCATCTGCTGTTTTCTTTGCTAAAACGATATTCATGATATTCTGAGTTCCATTTGATAAAGAGTGCAGAAGGGTGTCTCGACCAAATAGCAAGGTCAAGGATTGAATAACATCTGTGAACCAAAAACAATTTAAAACAAAGGAGAAAAGACAAAATTTCCTAAATTTATAAATAGTTTTGTATAGCTGTTGAGTTACATTTCAACTTGTCACAGAGCTTTCAAGACTTAGAAGTGAAGGATACAGATTGTGTACTTCATGGGATTTCATCACATCAAGCAACTGAATCTGCTGAGGAAGTTGCTCGGAGGTCTAAAAGATGCACAAGTGGAATCACATCTTCTCCTGAAAAAGCTGTAAGTTAATTACTTTTCATGGACCTCATTGTCTCATTCAAAATAAGGAATTAAAAAAAAGTGTAAAATAAAGCTCATCTTGTATTAACTTCCTCCTGTATATTTTAATGGAACTATTTATGTGACATCTAGAATGTACATTACTTTCTGTATCCTGTAGAGTTTTTAATGAGATTTGTGTCTAAACATAAACAAGTCTTTGATTGTTAACTGTTAATACAAAGAAAAGCTTTGTTTAGAAAATATGGCAGAAAGAGTTTGTTGTAGATATACTGGTAGTGTATAGGTAGTTGTAGATATACAGGTAGTGTACAGGAAGTTATACTGGTAGGGTATAGGAAGTTGTAGATATACTGTTAGTGTATAGGAAGTTGCGGATGTACTGGTCGTGTATAGAAAGCTGCAGATGTACTGGTAGCGTACAGGAAGTTGAGGATGTACTGGTAGTGTATACACTACGTAGGAAAATATGAGTGAATTTAATTATGAAGCATATTAATAGGATTAAGGAAGTCTAAAAAATAAAAATTTTGTACCTTACAGGCTGATGTAGACTACTCCACAAATAGTGAGTTGAAGAAACTGCAGTTTTATGGTGCAGGACCAAAGATGTCGGGCTACAGTCCAGTCAGAGGTGAGTTGAACTGGTAGTTACTGAATTCTTGGCAATTTGATTTTATTGTGTTATGTATTTTAAGCTTAGCCTTTGTGATAGTGACATATTTGTATGAACGTAATAGTTATGTTACCAGTTTTAGTGATTAAACTTTTAAAAAATAAACAGTATTGTAGAGCTTTCTTTAGGATATTCATGGTCATATTTTGATGCTATTTTGAATCAGTGAGCACCTATTTTCTTATCAGTTTTCAATATTTCCAATAAATACAAGAAAACTAGAAGATTATTTTGAAGATTAATACTTAGATTGATCACAAATTTATGAAGTCTCACCATTTTAATAGCTGTGTTATCATGTCTGCTCTGGCTCTGTCTGACTGCATCTATTTTCCATTGCAAAAGACTTTTTAGTAAAACATTCATGTCTAAAACATACCACACTTCCTTACAAGCTTTCCATAATCTGGTTCCCAGAGCCTGTTTAAACATCCCGATTTCACTACATAACATTGTGTCTTGTATTTCATCTTATGTTTTTATATTGAAAAGTATGAATACCAATATCATTCTTCAACTGCTTGAGGTGTGTGATGGTTGAATAGGAGGTGTGACTGAGAAAGCTTTAAGAAAATTCATACCCTGTTGGCCTCATTTTCAGATTGAAAATCTCCTTGATTATGTTATCTGGACACATAGATAGTTTTGCTATTGACTTTTGTGCTACTATATTTTCACTTATTACAAGATGCCACATTTTGTTTACAAAGGATAGATCTGTTGCAGGTATCTTTATGAGTGGTCCTAGTCCCTAAGGTGTGGGACTTCTATTTTCCTGATCTAAACATATAACACTCTTTATGATCTCAGTACAGTTGTATTTGTGTTTTAAAGGGCTGTCACAAAGTATTCCCAAAAGTGGACAGTTTTTGGTTGTATCAAACTACCTACAAAACACTAAAACTTACCTGTTAGTCTTCCTGGCAAGTTATGATAATTACAATTATACTACAAAAAGTCCTTTAAAATTTGTATTACTATGGTTTTTCTCTTACTGCTGTAGACTAGAGGTAAAAATTGGATTTAATGCTATTTATGTTTTTTTTATTCAAAAATTAAACTTTGTTTTGTTTTACCTTAATTTCCTTTTATGAATTTTACTAATTTTACTTTAGTTTTAACTTTTTACTGGATGTTTGGCACAGATAGCCTAGCTGTTTTGTACCATAAAACACCAAACCATCCAACCAACCAACCAATCAAAGTACCAAACAGTGTGAAAATGTAGTTTTGGTATGTGTCATTCCACCACAACTTTTTGTCAGCTGTTGTTGTCATGTAATTTGCCATTTTGGATTTTAAAGTTATTTTAATATAATACTAACTATCCTTACCTAACTTAATACCATTTCCTAGGTATTATCTGAAAAGAGGGCTGATGTTTAGCTATTTTGTTTAGAAGAAACCATCAAAATTTGGTTTTTCATTTAACAGTGTGTGTCAGATGTATAAAGGTGCTAGTATTGGAAAGAAACACACTGTTTTCAAGCATTTTGGGAATGATAAATTAAATAGGGGGATATTTTATCTTGCACGTATTTCCTTTTAATAATAAATGATGTTTACATTTTTTCCCTCCACTATAGCTTCTTTTATTTAGTCTAAAACCTTGATGTTTTGATTATTCCTAAAACCTATTAAAGTTTATCATTAATCATTAGGCAAAATTATTTATTTTCATTATAATATCGCACTATTACACTGACGATTTCAAATCACAGTTTACTATAGTGTTCAGTGCTTCAGGATAGACATTGTTGTATATTTTTCATTTGATACCAAGATGAAATCATTCTTGCCACTTCCAAGTTTGGAGCAACTGCCATAGAGTTGGCCATGAGAAAAATATGGACTCTGTGGTCAGCAACTTTAATGACTGTTTCTGTGCCTTTAAAATATTTGTTTAGATACAGACATTTAAAGTTAATTATTTCCACCAGTAATATGAATTCTAACACTTTAATGTGTGTTTTTAACTTTAAAATTATAAGTCTTACAACAGTATGTTTAAAATCAACTTTTGTTTGTGTGTTTTTAAAAACAGTGTTCAGAAAAAAAACTAAAACTCTTGTTCAAACCTTTATTTAGTTAGTATAATCAATCACTTTCCTAACTAGCCAAACAACTCAACTTACAAAAACACAGAATCTTTATAAGGACTAGTTAAGCATGATAGTAAATATCACTTAACTTTTATAATACTCTTCTTGAGTAGGCATTTCCATTTGTATGTCCTGTTTGTTTTCCCTGTGGATGTGTAATAACAATTTATATTGAAAAAGATTTATCAATTTAAACATCAGAAATACAAATGAACAGATATTTAAATATAATCATTTTTGCCCATAATATGAATTATAATGCTTATACATTTTTTGTTTCCTTTAAAAGAACACTTGTTATTACAAACCTGTTATTAAATAATTATTCCCTAATAATTTGTTGTATCAAGCAACAGATTATAGCACATACTTCTCTGTTTTTGTGGTGTAAGGGCTACAGAACAAAATTATAGGCTCAACAAGACTGGTCAGAATTTTAAGAGATAAAAATAATACCAAGTGCATACCAACAGAATTTCTTTAGTGTATGCAGTTTCAGGTCTCTGTGTTTTTTTCCTCTTGGAGGTTTGATGCTGACACAAACACACAGGCTGTTTTATTAAGTATAAACTTTCAATCCACCATATAACTCACAAGAAATATCTGGGATTTGGGCATGTATTTTATCACAAATTTGCATTAACTACAAGTACTGTATTTATTTGACAGTAAGTGAAAAGGATGCTGTAATACAGCAATATGAGATCATAGCACAGTAGTGAAAAGCATTATTTGTTGAAAAGGCCATGTAACAACAAGGTTTTCTTACACATTTGTTTTTTCTTAATTGCTATACTGTTGAATACCTTTTTATTTTGTTTGTTTCTTTTCCATTATTTTTAAATACACATCAGATAATATTTGTAATCTCTGATGCTTTGAGTCTTTGAGAAAGATGTATGTTGAAACATCAGGAGTAAATATTAGTATTGAACCTTCAGCATGTATATGTATGTATAGCATTATCAAGCCTCAGTATGTATGTGTATAGTCTATATAGTAAATTTGTAATTTCAGGACCTCCTTTTACAGTAGATATTAAAACTGTTGGACATTTCTATATGATAGGTTTGCAATCTCGGGGCATTCTTATATGGTAGACTTCTATCTTCAAACCATTTCTATACGGTAGACATACAAACTCAGAACATATTCGCATGGCAGAGTTCAAGCATCAGGACATTAATATATAGTATGATTTAAACTTGGGACATTTCTGTATGATAGACTTCAATCTCAGGACTTTCTGTGTGGTTGGTTTGCACTTTAAAACTTCAGGGTGGAGATATTTTTCTAATTCCCAGCAAGTTAAAGTTAAACTCTTGATTTTGGTTCAATTAGTTATTTATTGGAAAGGCACAATAGTTTTGATAATTCTCTGATGTGATAAACTAAACACTAATCAATTTTTCCCATCTTGTTCGATGTCTTTCACAATGTTAAAAGTTATAGAAAACACAGAAAGCAAATTGACACTACAGTACTGTGCAAAAGTGTTAGGACAAGATAATATTTTATCATTCTTTCCATTTTATGGGGCTAATTCTTTCATGTCATTACAGAATGTAACTTTTAACATTATGGTAATACATCACTGATCCCAATTGACAACTGAATGAGCCATGATGAGAGCACTTACCAGTCTTTAGAATTACCATATACTTGTACTAAGGGCATGTTATAAGGTTTCTGCTTAAATGAATATACTGATCAAAATTAGGGTCCGAAATAACTTATTGGTATCCTCTGCAGTGTCTCACCTATATAAGCTAGTGAAGAGCTAACATATGGTACAGGTGTATGCTAGAAGAAATCAGTTTAATAAAACTTCACAAATAGGCCTTAAAAAAACAATGTTTAACAATATATATATAGTTTTGTTGTCATGCTATGGCCCCAAAAACATAGAGAATTGTCAGTAGAGCAGAGGTTTCACATAAAAGCTTTATACAATGTGGACTCTGACAAATTGCTCCAGACTTGAAATTCTCACCAAACATTGTCAAGCACACCCTAGATTATGAGACCGAGACAGGTAAATTTGAAAGGAGGAAAGGAAGAGATAGAACACCTAAACTCAATGACACTGATGTTAAGTATCTAAGTATCTTCGTTTGTGCAGCCTTCAGGGCAGAAGGAAGACTGCCACTAATCTCAAGCATGAGACAAATGACCATATACTAAATGACAGAAAAGTGTCCAGATCTACAGTATCAAGAAGACTCAACAAGAATTGAACATTTGGTCATGTATCAATTAAAAAAAACTTTACTTTAGTCTTCAAATGTTATCAAGAGACTGAAATTTGCAAAAAAGTACAAAAACTGGACTGTTTATGATTTGAAAAGGGTGATTACAAATTTGAAATATTTGGTTTAAAGCATAGGTTGAATGGCCAGTGGAAGAAGGGAGAAAGATACCTCAATGCATAGCATCTACCATGAATTAAGGGGAAGGCTGTGTGATGGTTTGGGGATGTTTTTCTGCTGAAACAACAGGGAATATTTGTGAAATAGATAGAATAATGGACCAATGCAAGTACCATCAGATACTGATCCATCATGGTAAAGGATTCTACTACCAAAAAATAATGACCCCAAACACTCATTCACCATATGCAGAAATTACTTAGCTAAGAAAGAAGGTGTTAGAGTTATTCAAGTGATACAGTGGTCTTCACAGAGCCATGATTTCAACCCAGTTGAGCAGATCTGGAATTTAATAGATCAGAAACTTGACAAATCAAAAGTTACTTCTAAATAAACTTTATGGAATGTATTAGAGTCATTTGGAGTAAAATCTCAAAAAACACTTTTATGAAATATGTTGCATCACTGTCTGAAAGACTGTCTGCAGATATTAAAACAAAAGGAACCACACAAAATAATTGACTGTTTGCTGAATTTGAGCATGTCCACAAGTTTCTGTTGTACTAAATATGAAGATTAATAAAACTTTGATATTTCACCTGTGATTTATCTCCCATTGTTCTTTGAAATTAGCCTGAAATCTAATTTCTTACTTTGTCCTAACCCTAACAGTACTGTACATACTAACAAGACTTTTCATTTTCTGCAGAAGCAGCAAATTTTGAATAATGAAAGAAATACTGTAACATTAATTAGTTATCTGAGATAGTTTTTTACTTACAGGGACTCAACATGAGTTATCAACCAACGTGGTTTCTCAGTACAAAATAGGAAAATCTAAGGGAAAAATTAATCCTGTAAGTCACTCTTTCTTGTAGCTTACAATGATCAGTTTTCATCATAGTATGATAATATATATATGTATGTATATACAAGTTCAATGTATTGAGTATAATTTAAATGTTTAGGTAAAGTAGATCAAGATAAACAAAACAGTGGCTTTTCATGTAGAATTTGGAAAATGTGACAGATATGGATAGTTTAATTGTTTTTGTTTATTTGTTCTTGACAAACTGTACAGACCTTTTATTGTTAAGTTGAAAGTGCAGGTTAGTATATAACAATTAACTTCAGTTTAGTACTTGCTTTATAAACATTATTTGTAACTAATTAAATTAGGGTTTTCTCTATTATATAAATAAATCTGTAAAATGCTGATAACAATAAGAATTTTATAGGAAACTGTGGACAAAATTCCATGAGAAATTTGCTATGTAACTTCAAAATGTAAACTTGGTTCAGTAATATTGAAACTAAGAGCTTGAGTTGCTTGCTTCCATGAGATTCATCAAACGTGATAACTAAAATTTCACTTTTTTTTACTTTTTTCAGTAATAGTAACTAACACTGATACTCTGAATGTGCTTGAAAAAATAGTCATTGCTTCACAGATGACAACACTTATTGTATCATGTTCTAATCTGACAGTTGCACTCTATGCCATACACTGTTTTAACAGTTGCACTCACTATGCCATGCTCTCTCCGTACAGTTGCACTCACTATGTCATGCTTTATTATGACAGTTTTACTCACTATGTTGTACTCTAGTCTGCATGCTCCATGGTCTCAATATTTATGGGCTAGAGAGTGTTAAACTTGTAAACTATTCAGTGAGCTACATTTATGTTTAACTTAGAGAACACAAACCATTAACCTGTTGTTAGTGTCATTTAAAATTCAAAGTTAAACTCAGATCTTACTGAAGTGTAAGTAATACAATATACGTATCCTCTGCATTTCTTTCAGTGGTACGAGTGTATTTAATATATCCTATCATGATAAAAACAGTAGATGTATATATTATAGTTTTAACTAAGAGAATCTATAAACAAACTAAAAGAACTTGAAGTAGACAAGCAAAGTGGAGGAATGAAATACCAGAGTAAACTTGAATTTAAATAAACAAATAGTGGTCATGAAATATCTTCAGGTTCTTAAATGTATAATAGCAAATGTTATAGTTGACACTAGGAAGTCTTAAAATTTAGTGTTTATTGAAGGTTCTTCTTAGCTACCACGTATTAATATCAATAAATATTGTGTAATGACTACATTTGACTTCTCAACAGTTAAGGTTGAGCCTTAGCTGTATTATGTCACAGATTGATCTCATTGTGTGTCACATTTGTGGACGGGGAGATGATGAAGCCAAGATGTTGCTTTGTGATGGATGTGATGACAGCTACCACAGTTTCTGCCTTATCCCTCCAATGTATGAAATACCAAAAGGAGACTGGAAGTGTCCACAATGTGTTGCTCAGGTGATATTTTGTGTCTAAATTTAAAATGTAAAGCTGAAGATAAATTTAGCCTCTTCAATTACTATAGTTTAAGTTAATTAATTACATAGTCTTACAATTGAAAATAAATCTGAAAATACATATAGGCTATTCAGTCTAGTGCCAGTTTTTGTTTCCACTTTTGGCTACCATGTTGGTTTTTCAGATTCTAACCCACAGTCTTTATCTTCACTCCTCTTTTCCTCTTCTCCTTTATTCCAGTTTTCTTTTCTTCTCTCACAATCTGTTTATCTTTAACATTTTGAGGATGTGGCATCAGATCTCTTGGTCAAGAATGTCATTAAGAGGTTTTAAGCTTCTGCTCTAGGTTTTTACTTTAATCTTTTTTATGGTCTTCAAGAAGATGAAAGACTGGCATCTGGTTATTGACCTGTTATTTCTCAAAATTTTTAATTGTAGCATGGCTTTCTTTTTCTCTGGTAATTATTTTCACCTGGTCTGTGTATGACCAAGGTCAACATACAAGATGTCTTTTACATATCCTGATTTCTTATTCTCCAGACATTTTCTTTGCTTTATCATAACACTAGATTTGTGTCTTTCAATTCCATGCTCTTCCATTTGGCATTTTGTCTGCTTTTTATGCCTTCAACATAATTATGGGGCATTCACCTGCCATCTTCACAAGCTGAAACAGATATTCCATTATTACATGGATGATTGGCTTCTCTTTTCCCCTTCTTGGGTTAGTTCATTCTCTTACACCTCTATATTTCTATAAAAAAGCTGCTCAACTGACCTGGCTTTTCTAGCTTTCCAGATCTTTCATTAAATCTACCCAGTATTTGATATGTCTGTGCATGTTCTTCAACTGTACGTTTAATCAGGCTCAGCATTTGCAGCTTTACTTGTGAGAAATGAAGTGTTTGGTCACCAAGATTTGCACTTCTAATTCACACCTTACACACAAAATTATTTTATTTTTGAGAACTCTAGTGTTTAAGATAATTGAGGTGTGCGGGTTGGATTTTCTGTGCTCATATACAAAATCTTCAAGGAAACTTAAGCATAAAACATTTATACTTATGAGTTAATATTGGAATAGTATTTATGTTTTTAGAGGTTTTCTTTCTTGTTAATTGTTTTTATTAAATCAGTTTTTAAAAAAGTTTTGTTTTATAAAATACATTTTCTGTAGTTAGTGGTGGTGCTACAGGAGACTTTTGCCCATCCACATTTTTTACTTACTCCCTCCTCAAATTAATTCTACATATATAGAACAACTGTAATGTGTATAATAGTAAAACATGTTGACACTTGCACTACCATCTCACAGGATGGTTTTTGCATGTACACTGAAAGTCAATCATATTTGTCTAACAATAAAATGTATTCCATTTAACCTTACTTTTATATACTAAAGATACTATTGCACTACATAATAATTTATTTATTCAAATAATGCTCAGAAGAACATTATTTATCATTCTACTTTTAAAGGGATGTCTCCCCCCTCCTCCAAACAACACACGCACGCATATGTATAAAAATTTCCAAGTATGCTAGAATTATCAAAAACCTTGTGAACCTTTCCAAGGTCTGTGAGTAATTTGGAGCTTCAAAAACTTGATACAGAGTATTGTTTGAAATTCAAAGTTGATTCAGTGTGACTGAGCACATTAAACTTTGGGGGTAGTAACAAGTTCCTTTAAAATCCCACAGGAGTATTAGATGCCTTGTTTTCCCAAAAACACTTTGACCAATTTTTCGTCCTGGTACAGCCACTGTCCATAACACAGAATAAAACTTTTAGAATTGAAGTCCAGATTAATATCATATTTAACTTGTAACAACTTTATGTAGTTCTATACTTATTTTGTGTATTGATGTTCAAATTAGTATGTGTAGCATTTGAATAGTGTGTATGTGTTTATATATGTGTGTGTGTGTGTAAACAAAAAGTACAATTTTTCTATCAGAAGAGAGTAGTAATTGTTTTATGAGCTTAATTCTTTTTTGCTTCCAGGAAGTGGAAAGACCACAAGAGGCCTTTGGGTTTGAGCAAGCTAAGAGAGACTACACCCTTCAGGAGTTTGGGGAAATGGCCGACCAGTTCAAGTCTGATTACTTCAACATGCCAGCTCATGTGAGAAAAACCTATCAGGGTTTATGTATAATAAAATCTAGTAGTTTTTGTACAGATAACTGAAAATTAAACATTTATAGTTATTTTCTGACTGACTAATCTGTCTTTTAGCATAGTATCTATTGTTTAATGTTTTGTTGTGGCAATAAAAGAATTAATAGCTAATAATGATTTTTTTAGCTGGTCCCTACTTCAGTGGTGGAGAAAGAGTTTTGGCGACTAGTGAAAGCTGTAAATGAAGATGTCTGTGTCGAGTACGGAGCAGATATTCACACCCTGGAACATGGTTCAGGATTCCCAACAAAAACTAGCAAATGTTTTTCTTCAGATGAAGAGGTGTGGTATCTCATACACATTTATGTGTTTTCTTTCAAGTATGCAAATTAGTTTCTTTAGTAATTAGTATAAAACTTTTGTGATATTTTGAAAGCATGATTATACCAGTGAATAAGATGGTTAGTTTTTTTACTAACTTAATATTAGATGTGTTTGATTAGTTTCTTTATTAATATATTATCATGCAATTGATTAGTTTCTTTACTAATATAATATCACGTGTTTGATTAGTTTCTATATAATATCACACGTTTGATTTGTTTCTTTACTAATATAATATCACACATTTGAATAGTTGCTTTATTAATATCACAAGTATTTTATTAGTTTCTTTATAATATCACGCGTTTGATTAGTTTCTTTACTAATGTCATGTATTTTATCAGTTTCTTTACTAATATCATGTATTTTATCAGTTTCTTTACTAATATCATGTATTTTATCAGTTTCTTTACTAATATCATGTATTTTATCAGTTTCTTTACTAATATCATGTATTTTATCAGTTTTTTTACTAATATAATATCACATGTATTTTGTCAATTTCTTTACTAACATAATATCACACATATTTTGTCAGTTTCTTTACTAACATAATGTTGCACATATTTTATCAGTTTCTTCACTAACATAATGTTGCACATATTTTATCAGTTTCTTCACTAACATAATGTTGCACATATTTTATCAGTTTCTTTACTGACATAATACCATGGGTATTTGATTAGTTTCTTTACTTAGATAATATTACTCGTATTTTATCAGTTTCTTTACTGACATAATACCATGGGTATTTGATTAGTTTCTTTACTAACATAATATTACGTGTATTTTATCAGTTTCTTTACTAACACAATATTATGTGTATTTTAACAGTTTCTTTACTAACACAATATTATGTGTATTTTAACAGTTTCTTTACTAACACAATATTATGTGTATTTTAACAGTTTCTTTACTAACATAATATCAGTTTCTTTACTAACATAATATCACATTTTTTATGACATAATACCACGTTTCTTTACTGACATAATACACGCATATTTTATCAGTTTCTTTATTTGATTAGTTTCTTTACTAACATAATATCATCAGTTTCTTTACTAACATAATATCATGCATATTTTATCAGTTTCTTTACTAACATAATATCATGCATATTTTATCAGTTTCTTTACTAACATAATATCACGCATATTTTATCAGTTTCTTTGCTAACATAATATCACATGTATTCTTAGACTCATTTTACAGTTTTTCTATTTCATACTTTTGTAATTAAATAAGTTAATTAATACTGTATACTTCAGGAATACGTCACTTCTGGTTGGAACCTCAACAACCTTCCTGTTTTAGAAGATTCTGTCTTGAGGCACATTAATGCAGATATTAATGGAATGAAGGTACCCAAGTTCAAAATATACATTTTCTGAATCTTACTGGAATCTTTAATAGGTATATTAAGATTTTTAGCAACTTTTAACATATCACCTTCAGTTTAGTCTGACAGTCTACAACAAACAATTAATATTTGTAGGTGCTTCTCTTACTATCAAACCTTTTTAAGGGTGCTACTTAATAACAACCATGCAATATCTAACATATTTGTTCAAATATGTGGTTAAGTGGTAAGTCTATAGATTTACAATGCTGAAATCAGGGGTCAGTTCCCAATATGGCTTTGCTCTAAGAGAACACACATATAGTTCAAATATTAATACTGCTCTGATGATTCATTTGGCCTAAAACTTTTGTGGGTTTTAGTTCTGATAATACATTAGTTCTTGTCAATAGTTATTTTGAGCTAACTAAGAAAGAAGAGTTAACTTATTCTTGGTGTTTATTGTGAAATGGTAATTATCAAACATAAATGTTTTTGTAGTTTATATGCTATAATAATCATAAGAAATATTTTTTGGTGTTTATTAGTAATTTTGCAGAATTAAATATTATTAATATCATGATGCTTTACTCCTTACTCTTATGCTTTAAGAGTGTATGTTTTGTTTTTGACTACCCAGATACCTTGGGTCTATGTTGGAATGTGTTTTGCTACTTTTTGCTGGCACAATGAGGATCACTGGAGCTACTCCATTAACTACCTCCATTGGTAAGAAATGTGGCTTTCTATCGTTATTTACCTTCTTTGTGAAGTAAAAGGTTTATAAGTTGAATGACAAGTTAAATTAGCTCTTGAAAGAAAGCAGATATGACTTTTTAAATTATAGATGGAAGTTTCTTTTGTTTTGTTTTTCTACCATGATTTTTCAACTCTGTGATATATTTATGAATATGTATAAATTCATCAGTACTGTATAATAAATATAGGAAATAAGTCTTGTTTGAGGTTGTGTAGTGATTTTTTATCAGTAAACTACTCAAGTACTATAAGATGTGATGGCACTTTTGTAAAAGTGTTGTTGTTGTTTGAAGGGGTGAACCAAAGACGTGGTATGGTGTACCGGGAGAAGAAGCTGAAGTTTTTGAAGAAGCTATGAGAGATGCAGCTCCAGAACTGTTTGAAACTCAGCCAGATCTACTTCACCAACTTGTTACTATCCTGAATCCAAATATTCTAATGGCTGCAGGAGTTCATGTAAGTATAAACCTGATGAAAAACACCTTAGGTGTGATGCCATAAATATAATCCTGATGAAAAACACATCATGTGTGATGGCTGCAGGAGTTCCTATAAGTATCAACCTAACAAAGACACTTTAGGTGTGGAAAAAAAGATTCATCATCTTAATTAAGGAAATAAAATCAATCTTATAGAGGCAAGACTGGTGACTATGCTTGTATTATTGGAACTATTTTTACATCAAATATTCATTCACTAATCAGCTTGGTGACATACAAGGGCTGTTCAAAAAATATGCGGACTGTTTGAATTGCGCGGCTCCAGTTGGTTCCAGGGGAATCCGCTTGGTGTTGCTAGGTTCACACAGATCAACTGATTACGATGCCATTTCCCGATTGCAGATGTCTTCATTTATGTATTAGCTACGCGGTTTTAAGTGAAGTGCGATTTTTTCGTTTGGTGGATTTCAGAATGAATGACCTGAAGGAGCAACAACTTGCTGTGAAATTTTGTGTTAAACTTGGAAAATCTTCGACTGAAACTTTTGCTATGCTTAACACGGCTTACGGTGATGTTGCTATGAAGCGTACGGCATGTTTCAAGTGGCATGAACGTTTTAGGGATGGTCGACAGTCCATTGAAGATGATGAGCGTCCTGGATGTCCTTCCATGTCAACTGACGACCCACACGTCAACAATATCAACACCCTGGTGCGGGCAAATCGACATCTGACTGTCAGGGAGCTTGCTGAAGAGTGTAGGATATCAGTTAGATCTTGTTACAAGATTTTGGCCAAACACTCGATCACTGTTCTTTCCCACCCCCCTACTCACCTGACCTTGCTCCTTGCGATTTTTTCTTGTTCTCCAAACTCAAAAGACTCTTGAAAGGAAGAAGATTTGAGACGATTCCCGAGATTAAGGCACATGGGATGTAGGAGCTGGAGGACATTACAAAAGAAGCGTACCAGGACTGTTTCAACAAGTGGAAACACCGTTGCGATAAGTGTGTGCATTGGGGAGGAGAGTACTTTGAAGGGGTTTCAGACCTGTAACTTCTAAATAAAGTACATTTTGTTTTATGACGTCAGTCCGCGTATTTTTTTAACAGACCTCGTATATTCTTTTACCCCCACCCCAGCATGTCTAACATCCAACATAAAATGTGGCCTAGCTAACTAATGAATGAATATTTCATACAAATTTCTTATCTTGTTTTTTCTTGTTCTATGTATGAGATGAGGTTCACTTGCATATGAAATAAAGAATACACAGTGATTTGACTCATTTTGGTATTTAGTAAACTCAATGTTATATGCCCTTTGAAACATAATTCTTTAAAATGTAATTATATTTTTCATTCATTAAGCAGCTTATAATGATATTTTCATATATAAATTCTGTGTTTATGTAGATTTACAGAATGGACCAGTATGCTGGAGAGTTTGTGCTCACTTTTCCTCGAGCATACCATGCTGGCTTCAACCAGGGCTACAATTTTGCTGAGGCTGTTAACTTTTGTCCAGCTGATTGGGTAAGATGTTGTCTAAAAATACTTCATTTGTGATTGGCCACTTGTTTTAATTATTACTTGAGTTTCTACTTCTGTACTGGATAAACAGTCCACCACTTGTGTTAACACCTCTCTTCTTTCTATGGCCGTATATCTTATACACAGGTTCTTTAGAAACTTTATTTTTTTCTAAATTTCTGGTATTGAAAATAACTATTTGCTTAACTTTCTTATTGTATTTTCTTGTGTGAACAAGTAAGAACTTGATTTTTTGGTTTTTTTTTCACATTCTTTGCCTCTCTATGTAATTATAACATAAGAATAGATTAGATTGAAGTTATATGGCTTTGAAATATTGTATATCGTTTCAAACTTTGATAACATTAAAGTTTTGTATATGTTGACTGTGAAGAAGGTGCTAGTGCTTTACAAACAGATTTGAATAATTTGATGAGTTAGGTGAATAAGTGACAAATAATAAATTTAAGCTATAATAAACACGAGGTAATGGATGTTGAATATCACAGTTTGAATTATGAGTATAGATTTTGATGAGAATAACTTTTACAGTTTTATGGAAGAAAAAGATTTTTATCTGGTTGATAAGACTCTTAAGCCATCCATGCAGTGTTCGTTTGCTAGTTCAGGTCAAATAGGATTTTAGGTTGCATCTACAGAAATACTGAATACAGGTCTAAGGAAGTACTAATGTTGTATAAGATATTGGTTAGAACACGTTCAGAGTATTGCATTTGTTCATGGTCTTGTTATTTTAGGAGGAACATTAAATTGTTGGAAATGGTTCAGACAAGGGCTGCTAAGATGATATCTGTCATACAATGGCAGATGAAGATATCTCTTTTTTTTTTTTCTTTCTTTCTTTCAAGAAAGAAGTTTGGGTGATCTGATTGAGATGGTTAAAATTGTTAAAGGGATTGATAGTGTTGATGTATCATCTTTGTTGATATCTGATAGTAAGTCTGGAATACACAGATATAAAACTTGACCATCTGTCGTTAAAGTTATCTTTGTTTTTAACAGAGTGGTTGGAACTTGCCTTCAGATATGGTGGATACAGTTAGTTTAAGGCTGTTTAAGGAAAAGCGTGATAAATGTATGAATGATAATGTGAATGAATTTGAGTGTTTTATTTTAGAGTTTAGTGCAATGAATGGGACACTTACCATATTCCTTGTTGTCATTAAATTGTATGTGAATCTCTTCCTATAAATGCTATCTATAACAGTTTATGTAACATTTCAGTGCAAAACTTTATCAAGAAGCTCATGATTTCTAAAAGTTTTTGAGCTGGTTCTTTAACTGAAATATTTAAACCTTTTAATTTTGAGTTCTTGTAGTTTATTTTAATAGTTTTAGTTATTCTAGAGAATAGCTTGTTTAAATATTTTAGTTTGTCATACCTCTGTTAAAATGATTGGTTTTTCTGTTAATTTTTCCAGCTACCAGTTGGACGTGCATGTATATCTCATTATGGTCTTCTCCATCGTTTCTGTGTCTTTTCTCACGATGAGTTGGTGTGTAAGATGGCTTCAGATCCAAATAAGTTAGGTATAAGTCTTGCTGCATCTACTTTTCTGGATATGTTAAAGATGGTAGAAAATGAGAGAGATATGAGGAAATCCCTTCTGGAATGGGTAGGTTGTGTTAGATGTAAAATGTAACAGATGATAAACAAACATGTTCTTAGAGAACAAATGGAATAAAACTCAAAGCTATTTTCTTGTTTTAATTTTTACCAAAAACAGTTAAATGATTTAATTAGTGGTTAACAACTGTATTTATTGTAAAGTGTGATTAAATGTGGTGTAGTTAACTGTTGTAATTACTTGGGAAATATTCTTGGAGGGCACCAACTGATTCAGTCATGATAGTATAAATATACAGTAGTGATTGATTTAAAGAACAATATAAGTATACTGTAGGAATCGATTTAACTCTACTGACACTGCTTAGACCCAACTTGTAACCATTTGTACTT